>NC_136421.1:230487245-230749745 GCF_052625555.1 Lactuca saligna
GCACGGAAAATGAGGCAAAAACGCAAGAGAGATGAGAGAGAATGGCCCTTCTCTTCGGAACCCTCGCATCCCTTTTATAGGGAGTGTGAACCGCCTCTGTACACGGGGCGTACGCTGGGCGTACCCGTGCGTCACGCATGCACGCATCCTCGACTGCCTCGGACCTCCAGATGGGACTGGACGTGGCTTCGCATAGGGTACGACGTGGACAATCCGAGGCCAAGGCCTCGAGTACGCTGGGCGTACTCGCGTGACTCAGCCTTCGGATAATACCGAAGTTTTCATTAAAATTTATATATTTATTATTTAATAAACTTCAAAAATTCATATCTTCTTCATACGAACTCCGTTTTCGATGTTCTTTATATCCACGCGTATGCGAGACTATACTCTACAACTTTCGTTTAGATTCCGTTGGCAAATTTTGAAATTATTTTTATTATTTATTTTTAAAAGATCGCGGTAAGAAAATTTCTTTAAAAATTCATAACTTCATTATCTGACGTCTGTTTTTGCCAGACTTTTTACCGTTGAAAAACCATTGTCGAGACCTTCGATTCTCGTTTAGGTCATTCTGGTCAAAAGTTGCTCGATCTCTGTTTCGAGTTTTTAGCTGTCCGTTGCTAAGCCGAACTTGAAAAATTCCTAACTTTCTTATACGAAGTCAGATTTGGGCGTTCTTTTTACGTACAATGACGGTTTATTGACATCTAACATAATAGGTAATTTAATTAGTGATTTTTGGATATTTTATTTTCGAAATTAATTTCGTTATAACGAACGTGGTTACAATACTTGACTTTTTAAGTCGTTTACATAGAGTTGAAATATCGGGTTGTCACAGCAGCAGACAGAGACTTCTCACTTGGATTGACACCTTTCATTAATACAAGGTGAGTTACCTTCCGGTAACGGTGGGTCTACGGCCACAATGTCGGCCGACCAGTAGGAGTTGTATGTTAGATGATTGTCTTTGTGATATTCATCTAGGTTTGCTACTACCTAATATGTTATATGCTGGCATGATATGTTATATGTGATAGTGGTAGTAAGGGGCGAATAGTCCCCAAGTTCGGTTGTTAGGACCGGAGGGTAGGTCGGACACACCAAATATGTCTGACAGTATGTTTATGTTATGATATATGTGATAGTAGCAGTAGGGGGTGGAATAGTCCTTGAGGTTCGGTTGTTAGGACCGACGGGTAGGTCAGCACCCCAGAATGGCATGACACGAGTAGGTCAGCACCCCAAAATGGGTTGATACGGGTAGATCGGCACCCCAGAATGGTCGTACCGGGTAGGTCGGGCACCCCACAATTGTCCGGCAGTATGTATGCTATGTGATTGTATGGTATATAGTACGATAGGGGAACTCACTAAGCTTTGTGCTTACAATTTTTAGTTTTGTTTTAGGTACCTCTTCAGCGAAGGGGAAAGAGGCGGCGCGGAAGCTGCACATCATACACACATTGGATTTCCGCATTACGAGATTTCTTAGGATTGCACTCTGATAATGTTACCACTTTTATGATATGATTTTCAGACATGAGATTATTGTTTACAAATGATGTAACTTAATGATGTTTTCTGATAAATGTTTTCCAAATCGTTGTATTAAAATTGAAATTTTTGGACTTGAAATTTGGGACGTTACATTTGATTATCTTTCATAAGGGTTGTTCATCAAACCACGTAAGTCGTATGCATCATACCGTATAACACGATTTACAAATTGTGCGGTGCACATCAGCGGACATAGGGGTTTCCCGAGGTGGTTGATGCAACCCCTCGAATTTTAAAGCACATTGATATTTTTTTTCATAAATTTTCTGGCGTAATGTAAATTTGCTGTTGTGTCACCCATAAAATCATGTGTGCCACCATTGAGATTTTATCATGTGTCCGCCATTGGTGGTGCGGTGTGTATTTTTGTCGACCCACGTTATGTAGTATAGTTTGTCGTCTTTTATTACAAAATCATTGTTCAAAACATATAACGCCACATACTAAAAACAATGTATCACTCAATGGCTATTATGGATTAGATGACATTTAGGACGACTTGGAGCAATTGAGGATGCTCACAAAAATAAACATATGTTTGGTTAAAATATTTGAAATTTAAAAATATATTCGGAATGGATTGGAGTAGTAGGGACGTTTAAAACATCCAATTTTTTACAAAAAAAAATGTAAAAACATTACAATAGTCTCAAAACATAAGAATAAGTAAGACATTATAATACACGAGAATGTCTTCTTAAATGGCCAAAAATGATGATACATTTAAATTTTGCTTGATATTGTTCATTTAACATAGACAAAGGATATTGTAAACCTCATTATCATAATGATATTCCTTTACTTGCAAAAATTGGCTTACAATATTTCTAATTCAAATTTCAAGCTTCATTAGAAAGATTTTAAGAGTCATGTTTGCAACAATTACCACTTATGACTAGAATAATTATTCCAACAACATTGATACGAATAGTTAACTTAGTTATCCTAGGGTCCATGATTCAACATCAATTTAAATGTTATCACACACTCATTGAACATTGGAATCACACATTCTAATTCCAATGTATACTCCTTCGTATTCATTTTAAATCCTACTATATCATTCTGGATCCATGAAAATAGCATTTGTTAACCTCTTTTTTATAATTTTAGTAACATAACATGATTACAATTTCATTACCGTGATTATTTAACCTTGCTTTATTAAACAAAATCATATGATATAACGCCCGCAGACCCGGGCTAGTCAATTTAGAGGCAATAGGGATCGAAAATGACTTTTCGACAAAAGTTTATTTAGAATAAATAATCCTAACCAAGTTGTAGAATATGTCACAAGGTTTCCGTACATATAAAGAACGCCGAAATCCGAGTTATAACGAAGAAGTTATGGCCCGTCGAAGTTTCGCGACAGAACCGGCACGGCACCGGGAGACGTAAATAGTGAATTTACGATAGAAGACTTTTTAGCCTTATAAATCTAAACAAAAGTCATAGAATATGTTAAACTAAGAACATCGATAAAACGAACGCCCAAATCTGACTTCGTATGAAGAAGTTATGATTTTTCTAAGATTCGGCCTAGCAGTGTACAGTCCGAAACTCGAATTTTAGTTCAAGCGGTTTTTGGCTTACGTGACCTAAATGAGAGTTGAATATCTCATTAATAGGAACTCAACGGTAAAAATACAGACGAAAACGGAGTCCGTATGAAGGAGTTATGAATTCTTCGCGGTCATTTAACAGTCTAAACGCCTCCTACTTTTAAATTTGAGATCGGTCGAGAATTAGCCAACGGAGTCTAAACGAAAGTTGTAGATCTTGATTTTACCTACGCGTGGATATAAAGAACGTCGAAAACGGAGCTCGTATGCGAAAGTTATGATTTTTCTAAGTTTGAAGGCTGATACGCGATAGGGGGTGACGTGGCACCACCAGAATTGGACACGTGGCACCACCAGAAGGCCACCACATGGACCAACTCGGCGAGTAGGTCCCCCCTACTCGGCGAGTCCATCAGATTTTTGCACTATAAATAGAGGTGCCGGGTCTAGCCTCTTCTTCACACCTCCCAAACCTTCTTTCTCTCTCTAAACTCTCTCTCTCTAAGCCTCCCTAACCCCCTAAAGCCTAGGGTAACTCCCTAGCACGAGGCGAAAGCCCCGGAGAGCCCGACGGCTCCGAGAAAAGAGCTTTTCAGCTCGGGAAACGCTGCTCCAGCGAAGCTCGGTTTTGCGAAAAACCCGCTGTAAGTGAGCTACGCCTACGCTAGTTTTAATATAGCTTCTAATTAATTATAGTAACATTATTAGGATCTTAAAATAATTATTTGGGCTATTATTATGAGTTATATTGAGTGTTATTTAACGCTTATATAATAATAATAATAGTCAGACTATTAATTTGTCGCGGATATCGGTAGACTAAACCCTAGTGGTGTTGATACTAGGTTTTATCGAAGAAAAGTTGTTTTGAGAGTATCGAAGCGCTGTCCGAGTGTTGAGTCACCACCTATCAGGTGAGTGCACGGTCCCTTTCATCTTACACATAGATATGAAGTATTTTATCATAAATTGCGTGTTATGTGTGCATATTGTCTGAATACTTGTTGTCTATGCTGATGAAAGATTTTTATACATGTTTTAAATGATGTAAACTGTATAAAGTATTTTATATCTACAAAATATGTTGGGTAAAACATGGGTAGATGAATAATGAGCGATAAAAGTTGAAATAGAGGAACATTAGTAGCATGGACCTAGTACCCTATGGGTATACATTGGCAGCAGTGGACCTAGTACCCTATAGATGAGCACTAGCAGCTGCGCCACAACCCGTAGATGTTTTCAATCTACGGTAAACGTCCTAGCAGTTGCGCTCTAAGGACAGTATCGGCAGCTGCGCCTAATAGGGAGCCTTATGACCATGACAGTAGCGTTTAAAGGTCAATACCAGCAGAAGCGCCTCATAGAAAATGTCTCAATTCTGGCAGTTGCGCCTAAGTGACAAGATTAGCAGCTGCGCTTGACCAATGTGTCATTGGCAACAATGGACTTCATGTTGTTTCCTTAGGATGATCCTTAGGAATGAATGAATGAGAAATACCTGATTCTTAGGGTAGACCCTTAAGAATAAAGAAGATAATGGGGATGGGTAATTGGGTTGATTGTTTGATTATTTAAACATAATAATAATATTATTGTGGGTTGAAAACCCTATGTACTCACCAGGTTTCCCAACCTGACCCACTCAGTTTATTTATATCACAGGTGTTGATACAAGGTCACTTTACACAGAGAGATTTAAAGAGATGTAGATCACTAGTGTAAATAAATGTAAGTTCTGTTTATGCTTATGTTTCTGTATTAACGATGACATCCCAAACGTTTTGAAATAAATAAAATACGTTTCTTCGAAAATGTTTTAATAATGTGTTTATCATGTTTTTCTGGGAACAAATTCCGCAACATTTTTATTAAAAGAAGTACTCTGATTTTTATAAAGCATAAACAAAACCGGTCTTTTCTGGCCGTGATTTTGGGGATATCACAGTTGGTATCAGAGCATTAGTTTAAGCGAACTAGGAATATGGATTTATTTCTAGACTTAAACTTAGAATGCTAAGCGATGATTGTGAGGTGTGAGCACTAGATTATTTTAGGAATTGTGCCTAAAATGCTTTTATGTGCTAAATACTTGTGCCTGATATGCTGTTATTTGTTCGGATCTATGGTCTGTTGCCGACCGGATCTGGAAACCTTATGTGTTTAGGATTCTAAGCGTTTAACTACGATATTAGAACTAACATATAAACGTTTTGGAGTGATAAGGATGATTTAACCGTCAATCCTAAGTAAAGTTCTAGATTCACCTTATTCGGTGTATAGATCAAGATGGCAAGAACCCGTAGTAGAAACGTGAATACAAATGGGAACCGAAACCAGCCCCCAGTGATTGAGCAAATACCGGTTGTGGTAGCCGCTGCTGAGCCAATAACGATGGCCGGAGTGCAAGCAATGATCCAGGTGATGTTGGATCGTCAAATGGAGGAAACCAGACGTTTGCTCCAGCAAAATCGAGAGGAAGCGACTATTCAGATCGAACGGCCCGAGTTGAATGAAGGGCAGACTGAGGAGGAGAACTACAGTGGGACTGTTGGTCAATTCAACCCACCAATAGTTCGACAAGACAACCACGATGACGAAGTCGAGAGGAATGGATGCAAGTACAAGAATTTTCTGACTTGCAAGCCATCGACTTTCACTGGAAAGGAGGATCCGATCGGGGTCATGGATTGGATCTTGGAGATGGAATTAGCTTTCATGACGTGCGGTTGCAAGGGAAAACAACATACCACATTTGCAGTGCGTCAGTTTCGAGGAGGCGCTGTACGTTGGTGGAATACCTTGGGGAAGACTCTGAACCCCAATGAGCCCCTGCAACTGACATGGGCAGAATTTCTGGTGCAATTCAAACGTAGGTACTGCTCAGCCCAAAATTTGCTCGAGTTAGAAAACCAATTCCTTACCTTGAAGAAAGGAAGCATGTATGTTGATGAATACACCAACAACTTCACGGAGAAGATGGAGTTTGCATTACGTCTTGTTCCGGATGAGCTGACGAAAATCGACAAGTACGCAAAGGGACTTCCATGGGAGTACGCAGTGCTAGTGCGTCAGGCACCTACCTTGGAGGCAGCTATCTAGGCTGCCAAGTCGGTTGAGGAGATGATCAAGGGAAGAGCCGCCAACAAGACCGAGGTTGGCGAAAAGAGAAAGTTTGAGGGCTCTGCGAAGCCTGATGAGAAAAGCAAGTCCAGTACAAGGAAGTTTAGAGGAGGAGGGAGTGAAGAAAGATGGTGCGAGAAGTGCAAAAATAAACACTTTGGAAAATGCGGTGAGGAGGTGACTTGTTTCAAGTGTGGGAAGCATGGGCATTATGCCAACGAGTGTAAATTCAACAAAAGGGTGTGTTACGAATGTAACGAGGAAGGGCACTTCAAGCAAGATTGCCCAAAGAGAGAAGGAGCTACAAAGCCAAATGTGCCGCCAAAACCAAAGGCAAGAGCATTTCAAATGATCCTTGACGAAGCAGCTGACGATGCAAGGAATCAGGAGTAAGGATGGATAAATAGAGATCGAGTTATGAAGAAGCTATATAGATGGTGTCTCATGATGTAGCCTATTAGAGGCATAATCTAGGGTGAACTTGAACACCCATGTAATCGTTTCAAGTAATAAAATAAAACCTTCGTTTTGCTATCTGATGTGTTGAATGATTGTGTGATTTGCTGCATGGTGACTTGGGAAACTACGGGAAAATACTTGGGACGAGTATGAGTAGGTGTGGATGGTAGTAGAGGCCTATACTACCGGAAGCACATGACTCACACTTGGATCAGGGAAAGTCACAAGGTTACCAAGAAGCCAATAATTGATTTCATTTTATTCAAGTATGTCGTTACCATTGTTTCGGTAATGACTAAGAAGATTGTTGTTATTCCGACCCTAGTGGTCATATCACATTGAGTCCGAATACGATGAGTAGGTTACGTGGTTCAGAGAACCAAGTTTGATATAGCGTCCGACTTAAACCAAACAATTAAAATCAAAGTGATCAATAGAAGTATCGCGCTCGTTGGTAGCTAGAAATGCTACATGTTAAAGTATGATTATATCACATTAGAACATGAAGGAATGCTTAGTCTGTTTTAGAATTTAAGAGACCTGAGTCTAAACGTGCATCACATGATGATAGGTCATAATTTGGAGTCTAATCTGAGGTAGAGAGCAGGTGCACGATCAAGTACTCCTTATAGTCAATAAGTCTAAAAGATAGACTTGAAGGAATAAAGAAGTTATAATTATTACCTAGGATGAAGAGATGATGTATGGAGTCATTATACGATCCTTGTTTCGTTGATGATTCCGGGACGTAATCATACTAAGGGGGAGATAATTGGAACGCCCGCAGATTCGGGCTAGTCAATTTAGAGGCAATAGGGGTCGAAAATGACTTTTCGACAAAAGATTATTTAGAATAAATAATCATCCTAAAGATTATTTAGAGGCAATAGGGGGCGTTTGCCCCCGTTGACATCCCTAATAAAAAGCAAGGTTTTTAGTGGTGAAGATGGGTTTGGTTTAGGTTTGTTTGCTGGAAGGGGAAGAGCAACATTAATAGACGGTAGAAATAAGGGAAAGTAATGTTCCAAATCTAAAGTTTCCGCAAAGATTAAATGTTATAACTATAAACAAAAGGGGAAATACATAAGATATTGCCCATAACAAAATAAGGCAATTTCAATAGTGAATCAAACAATAATGGCAGTGATGTTGTTCATGATAGTTTTGATGAAGGGGACAAGAGTGAACTTTTGATTGTATCCGGAGTGGGTTTTGTATGCAGTTGGATCTTGTACTCGTGTGCATCTCATCATATGACCTGTAATCATGATTTGTTAGAATCGTTCAAAGCGTGAAATAACGTGGTGAAGTTGTAGACATAAATCAAAGATATGTAGAAATGAGAGTATATTTTTTTATTCCAATGTTGATTATGGGTTTTTGTGGTTTACTAACATGACTATAAAGTTAGCATCAAATTGACTAACTTGTTCCAAACCCTTTGACCGTTTTTATAACTTGTTGCTAGCTTCTTGCTAGCGTGGTTCTTTTATATTATATAAAGTCATTCAACTCCTTACAAAAATAACGAAATAAACCAAAAATACTTATCTATGTACAGTATAAACTACAAATATAACGAATATATTTACTTTTAGAAACATTGAAAATTCTTTGAAGATTATAAATAAATAAACGTCTTAAACTAAAGTCAATATTTTCCTTTCATTTTAAACACTACTTAGCGGATTCTAGTAGCAGGAAAATGTAAATTAATTTAATTAAGAAACGGCAGAATAGGATAGAAAGAAATATTGAAACATTTTTTTCGAAAAAGGAAGAATAATAAAATTTTCATAAAGTATAATAAAGAGACAGCAAATGACAGTGGAGATGAGAAACTAACGGAGGAATCAATTCGAGGTTTCCTAGCGGATTTTAGTTGTTTTTAATATTTGGAAAAAAGTTGAAATTTCATCCAATTATATTTATTGTTTTAAATTATTTAATAACCTTTTATTTCCACGTCAGTTCTTTAAATAACTTTTTTTTGTATAACATCAAATTTTTGTGTTTTATTTATCTAAACCTTATTTTGTACCTAAATTCCAACAAATTGCTTTTTATACCATTTTATGTGATTTTTACATATTGTCATTGTATTATTTATTAAAATTAATTAAACTTTAGCATTTTTATCAATTTTTTAATTTTTCATATATAATGGCATAACGGACTGAATACACTGAAATATCTGTTTTTTTTATACCACTGAATGCTTAGTTACAGTAAGGAAAACAAAATGTAAAATCATTGATATTTTATATCTTTGTACTTTTATAACGAACTAAAATACATTATAATAACATCTTTAAACCAGTTTTTACGAGCGAACACAAACACCCACATATCTTTGTAGTAGTATTATCATGAGATGCATTTCATTCATGAAATTAAGGGTTCAACTCTCTGTATAATATATGTGGAAGTAAGTAGTTTCTAGCAATGTCAACATAATCAACCTAACCTTCTCCTTACCGTTCAAATCTATACTCTAGTTTGGATCCTTCGTTGGAGGAAACGCGGGGAGAAAAACAAATGCTTGAAAAACTTGAGAAGATTAAAGTGGAGCTTGGTCAGACTTCTGTTGATGTTGTTGTGGAGGTCACCGGAGTTTTACAAAAAGTGAATGAAAGATTGATTGAGGTGGTGGTTGGTGCTTATTTTCAATGGAAAATATGAGCTTTGAATCGGGGATTGGGTGGGATGAGTTGAGTTGAGGAGTGGCAGTGATGCTCCATTTTTCAATGATGGTATAGGTTACTGGTGGTGATGGCGTGGATTACCGATGGTGGTGGTGGTCAAGTATTCTTCAGCAACATAGAAAATAATTATAATACTTTTTAATAATCAAAAATGATAAAAATAAATGAAAAAGAAAATAAAAATGGCATTATAGTTCTTTCATGTCTCACAAGGGATAAAAACGTACAAAGTCAAAATTAACGAGGGACGAAGCGTGCAACTTTTAACGACATAAGGAATGGTCCGAGTTAATTTTTGAAAATATGGACTAAACACGCTTTCTGACATATGCACGACGGACGATTGGTGTAATTTACTCTTTTAAGTTGTAGAAGATACTTGAACTATTGTTTTTGTTAGAGATGGAAATGACATTTTACACGTGACAATATAAAACGATCAAAGAACTAGTTTGGATGAGACCAAATTAAAAAATCAAGCCTTAAAATGGTGGCTTGAACTTAGAGAAAAACTAGGTGCTCGAGTCATTGAGATATTAACTTATGCAGATTTTATGGAAAAGCTCAAGGAAAGATTTTGCACCGTGGAGAATATTCATTAGCATGAAAGATATTTTCTCGACTTGAAAAAGGGTCAAATGACCATGAGAGGATATAATACCAAGTTTCGTAAATTACTGAGCTTTGTTAGAAAACTGGCAACAAATGAGGCCACTAAAGTTGATCAATATGTTGGAGGATTACATAGGAATTACAAAATAAACTTTAGGGAATTGTTAATATTTATTAAGCAATGAGGGAAGATATAAATCTTAAAAATACATTAGAGGAAAGAGAGTAAGAAAAGTAAATTAGCCAAAACAATAAAATAAGAAAGATGAAAAAATGAAGTAAGAGTTTGGAAGAATAATCAAGGACTGATGAAGATAACCCATGTCGTAAGTGTGGGAAGAAAGGAGATTATGCTAGAGAATGTTAGAGAAGAATGATGTTATAACTGTCGAGAGTATGGTCATTTGTCGGCAACATGCTTAAAGAAAGTAGTTGAAAGAAATGGTGAAAGTAACGTGAAAGATACCCCTAAAATCATGGAATAAAGCTTCAAGATGTTAGTTGTAGAGGCCCGAGAAACTACAAATGATGTTGAAGTAATTTCTTTAATATTTTTTTATGACTAAAATTCAATTAGATGATAGCTTAAGCTTAGTATATAGTAGAACCTAAAAATATCTAGCTTAAGAAGTGAATGCTTTAATTATTTTGATGATTATGGGATTGGATCATTCATAAGGAGTGGATAATTGTAACATTCTCATTTAGGGTCTAGAAGTTTTTGGATTTTATGGGAATAAAAAACTAAGCTTTTTCAGTTAGCTCTATTAGTATTTTGCTGATTGGTAATGAGAGTTTTGGGGTCATTGTGACTTAAGAAAGTATAGTAACCTAAACTACTTAATAATAAGAATAAATGATGTATATTGATTTATAATTAACATTTATGTAACGCCCGTAGATCCGGGCTAGTCAAATTAGAGGCAATAGGGGTTGAAAACGACTTTTCGATAAAAGATTATTTAGAATAAATAATCTTAACCAAGTTGTGGAATATGTCTCAAGGTTTCCGTACATATAAAGAATGCCGAAATCCGAGCTATAACGAAGAAGTTATGGCCCGCCGAAGTTTTACGGCAAAACCGGCACGGCACCGGGAGACGTAAATAGTGAATTTACGATAGAAGACTTTTTAGCCTTAGCAATCTAAACAAAAGTCATAGAATATGTTAAACTAATAACATCGATAAAAAGAACGCCCAAATCTGACTTCGTATGAAGAAGTTATGATTTTTCTAAGATTCGGCTTAGCAGTGCACGACCCGAAACTCGAATTTTAGTTTGAGCGGTTTTTGGCTTACACGACCTAAATGAGAGTTTAAGGTCTCATTAATAGGAACTCAACGGTAAAAAGACAGATGAAAACGGAGTCCGGATGAAGGAGTTATGAACTCTTCGCGGTCATTTAACAGTCTAAACGCCTCCTACTGTTAAATTTGAGATCGGTCGAGAATTAGCTGACGGAGTCTAAACAAAATTTGTAGATCTTGATTTTACCTACGCGTGGATATAAAGAACGTCGTAAACGGAGCTCGTATGCAAAAGTTATGATTTTTCTAAGTTTGAAGGCTGATACGCGATAGGGGGTGATGTGGCACCACCAGAATTGGACACGTGGCACCACCAGAAGGCCACCACATGGACCAACTCAACGAGTCGTGACTCAGACTTGATGAGTCCATCAGATTCCTCCCCTATAAATAGAGGTGCCGGGTTCCCTCATTCTTCACACCTTCCTAAACTATTCTTTCTCTCTCTAGACTCTCTCTCTAGCCCCCTAACCCCCCTAAAATCCTAGGTAAACCCCCTAGCACCCGAAGGAAGCCCCGAGGCTCCCGGAGTCCCGAGAAAAAGGGTCTTTCGGCTCGGAAATGCTGCTCCAGCGAAGCCCGGTTTTCGAGAAAACCCGCTGTAAGTGAGCTATGCCTACGCTATCTTTAGTATAGCTTATGTTTTAATATAGTAACATTATTAGGAACTTATAATGAGTATTTGGGCTATTATTATGAGTTATATTGAGTGTTATTTAACGCTTGTATAATAATAATAATATTCAGACTATTAATTAGTCACGGTTATCGTTAGACTAAACCCTAGTGGTATTGATACTAGGTTTTATCGAAGGAAATTGTTTTGAGAGTATCGAAGCGTTGTCCGAGTGCTGAGTCACCACCTATCAAGTGAGTGCATAGTCCCTTTCATCTTAACACATAGATATGAAGTATTTAATATAAACTACGTGCTATGTGTGCATATTATCTGAATACTTGCTGTCTATGTTGGATGAACGTTTTATACATGTTTTAAAGGATTTAAACTGTATACGTATTTTATATATACGAATATGTGGGGTATGATGATGGGTAGATAAATGATGAGAGATAGAAGATGACGTGAGTATACATTGGCAGCTATAGACTTAGTGCCTATGGGACAAACACCGGTAGCTATGGACTTAGTACCTGTCAGACGTTGGTAGCTATGGGTTTAGTACCTGTTAGGAGTTGGTAGCTATGGACTTAGTACCTATTAGTTAGACACTGGTAGCTATGGATTTAGTACCTGTAGGAATTGGTAGCTATGGACTTAGTACCTGTTGAGCAATGGTAGCTATGGATTTAGTACCCGATGAGTAAGATATAGACTGTTCTAGAATTTGACTCTAAGAGACCTGAGTCTGAGCATTGCAACATACGATGAGAGGTCATAAGAATATGACACATCGGTCCATTGTATTAATAAAAGAACTTATCTTAAGTTCGTATCTAGTGAGGATCAAGATTGTGACTTGAAGGTCATAATTTGGAGTCTAACGTGAGATAGAGAGCGTATGCAAGATCGAGCACCGCCTGTAGTCAAGGAGTCTAAGAGTTAGATACACGTTCGAAGAAACATCGAAGTTATGACTTAGGATGAATAGATAACAAATGGAGTCATCACGTGAGCCCTGTTTCGTTGATGATTCCGGGACGTAATCATCCTAAGGGGGAGATAATTGTAACGCCCGTAGATCCGGGCTAGTCAAATTAGAGGCAATAGGGGTCGAAAACGACTTTTCGACAAAAGATTATTTAGAATAAATAATCTTAACCAAGTTGTGGAATATGTCTCAAGGTTTCCGTACATATAAAGAATGCCGAAATCCGAGCTATAACGAAGAAGTTATGGCCTGCCGAAGTTTTACGGCAAAACCGGCACGGCACCGGGAGACGTAAATAGTGAATTTACGATAGAAGACTTTTTAGCCTTATCAATCTAAACAAAAGTCATAGAATATGTTAAACTATGAACATCGATAAAAAGAACGCCCAAATCTGAGTTCGTATGAATAAGTTATGATTTTTCTAAGATTCGGCTTAGCAGTGCACGGCCCGAAACTCGAATTTTAGTTCGAGCGGTTTTTGGCTTACACGACCTAAATGAGAGTTGAAGTTCTCACTAATAGGAACTCAATGGTAAAAAGACATACGAAAACGGAGTCCGGATGAAGGAGTTATGAACTCTTCGCGGTCATTTAACAGTCTAAACGCCTCCTACTGTTAAATTTGAGATCGGTCAAGAATTAGCTGACGGGGTCTAAACGAAAGTTGTAGATCTTGATTTTACCTACGCGTGGATATAAAGAACATCGAAAACGGAGCTCGTATGTGAAAGTTATGATTTTTCTAAGTTTGAAGGCTGATACACGATAGGGGGTGACGTGGCACCACCGGAATTGGACACGTGGCACCACCAGAAGGCCACCACATGGACCAACTCGACGAGTCATGACTCAGACTCGACGATTCCATCAGATTCCTCCCCTATAAATAGAGGTGCCAGGTTCCCTCATTCTTCACACCTTCCTAAACTATTCTCTCTCTCTCTAGACTCTCTCTCTAGCCACCTAACCCCCCTAAAAGCCTAGGTAAACCCCCTAGCACCCGAAGGAAGCCCCGAGGCTCCTGAGAAAAAGGGTCTTTCGGCTCGGAAACGCTGCTCCAGCGAAGCCCGGTTTTCGAGAAAACCCGCTGTAAGTGAGCTATGCCTACGCTATCTTTAGTATAGCTTATGTTTTAATATAGTAACATTATTAGGAACTTATAATGAGTATTTGGGCTATTATTATGAGTTATATTGAGTGTTATTTAATGCTTGTATAATAATAATAATATTCAGACTATTAATTAGTCACGATTATCGTTAGACTAAACCCTAGTGGTATTGATACTAGGTTTTATCGAAGGAAATTGTTTTGAGAGTATCGTAGCGTTGTCCGAGTGCTGAGTCACCACCTATCAAGTGAGTGCATAGTCCCTTTCATCTTAACACATAGATATGAAGTATTTAATATAAACTACGTGCTATGTGTGCATATTATCTGAATACTTGCTGTCTATGTTGGATGAACGTTTTATACATGTTTTAAAGGATTTAAACTGTATACGTATTTTATATATACAAATGTGTGGGGTATGATGATGGGTAGATAAATGATGAGAGATAGAAGATGACGTGAGTATACATTGGCAGCTATAGACTTAGTGCCTATGGGACAAACACCGGTAGCTATGGACTTAGTACCTGTCAGACATTGGTAGCTATGGATTTAGTACCTGTTAGGAGTTGGTAGCTATGGACTTAGTACCTATTAGTTAGACACTGGTAGCTATGGATTTAGTACCTGTAGAAATTGGTAGCTATGGACTTAGTACCTGTTGAGCAATGGTAGCTATGGATTTAGTACCTGATGAGTAAGATATAGCAGCTATGGAATTAGTGCTTTACGAACGAACATTGGCAGCTATGGATTTAGTGCCAGTCCTAGAACCCTGGAAGTAAGGGACTTCGGAATAAACGAATGAAGGATAGATGACTCTTAGGTTAAATCCTTAAAGAGTAAAGAAGATAATGGGGATGGGTAATTGGGTTGATTGTTTGATTAAACATAATAATTATATTATTGTGGGTCGAAAACCCTATGTACTCACCAGGTTTCCCAATCTGACCCACTCAGTTTATGTATATCACAGGTGACGAAATGAAGTGACATTACACTGAGAGATTTAAAGAGATGTAGATCACTAGTGTAAATAATTGTAAGTTATGTTTATGCTTATGTTTCTGTATTAACGATGACATCCCAAACGTTTTAAGATGAATAAAAATACGTTTCTTTGAAAATGTTTTAATAACGTATTTATCGTGGTTTTCTGGGAACAAATTCCGCAACCTTTTTATAAAATGAAGTACTCTGATTTTCATAAAGCATAAACAAAATCGGTCTTTTCTGGCCGTGAAAATGGGGATGTCACAATTTATATGTGATAAGTTACTCATTCGGTTAAGAGTTGAAGTGAGGGTTAATGTTACATTGAGTTGAGTAGTCTACCTTTGGAACACATATCCCCATAATACGACTCAGTTTGATTTGTGTTTTCTTTGTGTTAAATAATATCTATTTATTAGTTACTATATGTACAAGATGTGTTATTCTTTTCTAGATGTTATACTTTCCTATCAAGGACGTCCTTAATTAATGTAAGGAGATGATTTTATAAAAGAGTTTTCAACTGGGGGTTTATTTAAGCATATTGATATGCTTTGAGTTATATATTGATTAATTGGTATTCTTTAGTTATTATTAGTCCAAATTTATATACTAGAAATATATTTGGAATATTCAATAAGTTAAAGTTATATTGGGCTTATATACACTTTGGAATTATATTTGAGTTCATATTGTAACCCAATTTAAACTTTTCAAAACAACTCGTTTACAATTAAAAGTGTTTACAAAACCATTGTTTCCAAAATATTATTTAAAATCAAAGTTTCCCAAGATTAACAACATAAAATCAGGATACGTATGGTCACCCTTTCGCCTTCCCATGATCCTCGAAAGTACCTGAAACCACAACCAAAAATTGTAAGCCAACGCTTAGTGAGTTTCTCCCAAAGCACCACCACATAAATATAAATAAGCCTTCAGCCTGTTTGGACTGCCTAGCAGGGCCTACAACTTATCTATAACCAAGCCTTCGACATGATTGGATCGCCTCGCAGGGCCTACAACCTATCTAGACCGCTCGTCAGGCCTGCAACCTGACTGGACCACCTTGCAGGGCCTACAATCTATCCGGACCGCCCCGGGTATGTTGGCCTTAAGAACAAAGAAGGACCACCTCAACTCAACCACATATAACATGTCGACATATACATAATAGATAAACATATAAGCAGTCAACAGACAAATAGGCAGATCTACATATCACTACCCCATGCTAACATCCTATATATATATATATATATATATATATATATATATATATATATATATATATATATATATATATATATATATATATATATATACCAGGATACAAATCTAATAGATCACTACAACATAAGAACATTGTAACACCCCAAAGATCATGACATGATTTTTTTTGATTAATAAGTCGTTAATACATTTTTTTCATGAAACCAAGGTAACCATGAGTTTGTAAAACATTATCAAATCAGAGTAATTCACAAGATGCAGAAAACATGTGGTGTGAGCCCTGCAATCGTCCCAAGCTCTTTCATTTGAATACTAGAGTACCTAAAACATAAACTGAAAACCGTAAGCATAAAGCTTAGTAAGTTCCCCAATATACCATAAACATACAACCACAAAATATCATGCAACATACATATAATTACCATGGGCTCCCCTACATGGTCTTGATCTGGAATGCCATGGGCTCCCCCATGGTCTTTATCTGGAATGTCATGGGCTCCCCCTATGGTCTTTAGTGGAATGCCATGAACTCCCCCCGTGGTCTAATATCCAAGTGCCACGGGGTACCCCCGGGGTCTTCCATGCAAATATCACAGAGACAACTAGAACAACTATCATACCACATAACACATAATGGGTGGGCATTGGTGCCTTCGACCCATGGATTTAGTAAGGAGACTCACCTCGCACTGGATGGCGGAAACGTCCGGGGGGCATTGGTGCCTTCTAGTCCAAACATGTCACACCCCCAAACCAAGGATGGCGGAAACGTCCGGGGGTGGAGGACTTCATGTAGAGTATCACAACAATGAGTATAATAGTGTTCAAAGTAAATACAACCAACACAAATATATTTGAAAACGTTACATCAAAGCACATGTTTACATGATTCACATCAATTACGTTATAATACAAAATGAACTGTTTGACGATTTATCGTCCCATCCTCAAAACGTTGTTGATTTCCTGTTTTCACTGAATTCCTGAGAATACAAGTAGTTTTGAAAAGTGTCAACACAAAGGTTGGTGAGTTCATAAGAGATTTCGTTGGAAAAGTAAATCGTTTTCCTTGTAAAAGCGTTAGAATATGTATCCAGAAAAATCCGATATTTTCTTTAAATCTGCGTAATGTAGTCTTATGACTGAAGACCAAAATGTATAAGTAACCTTTCTTATTAATAGAAATTGTTATGCACTTAAATGGACATGGACGCATTTGAATTAAATGAAATTTCTGTATGTTCTCATGTTCGTTTGTACTTTATATATATGTAGTCCTAAATTAGAGGACCGAGAAATAACAAGTATTGACCATACTTAAAAGTATAAATGTGGTTTCAAATGATGTGTAGTCATAACTATCAAAACCAAAAGTGTACAGTAATATCTGTACTCAGAGATAAAAAGGTGATTTTAAATCGACATAAAACTCGTTTAGGTTTTAAAAATAAAATCTCGTAAACTTATGGATTGTTATATCCCTATGTGAGTCGCTATAATCATACTATGACTATGTGAACCTGCCACGACGTTCTCAATGTTGCGAAAAATAAAATGACATTTGTCACCCGTAGACCTGCAGGTCCAACTGTAGCTAGCAGCAAGGTGTGGGGTGTCAAACCCAATATAGATCTATATACAAGTATCACGTTCTCCCTCGAGGAGATTCTGATTATAACTACCAGGAATTATATCCCGCACTCGGACGTACGGGGAGAGAGAGAGAGAGAGTCTCACAATATAGGTTAACAAGTTTACGTGAAATGTGTGTGAATATAAATATTTCTTGTATGAATGTACCCTTCTTGTACGAGTGCGTTGAGTGATGTACCATAAACTATACCTATTATAGTTTATCTAAAATGTAAGTAATATGTATGAACTCTTTTATGGGAATGTATTAGTGTTATGAATTTATCAAACTATACTTTTTATAGTTAAATAATACGTGTTCTAAAATGAATGAATAATATTTAATATGAATGACTTAGTTTCAGTTCATAATGATAAACTAACAAGGAAACACATTCAAATATTAGAACTTATGATTATACACTTTGCTCAACATAATACAAAGTGTTATGATATTTACATGTTGTTGGCTAACTTTAGCCATTGTGCCCTGTTTTTGGAAAAATCATACGAAGTCGAAAACTAGATCCGTAAATTCTGAGTGTTCACAAAATGTGTCTAGTTTACTCATAATTTTTATCACGATTTTTAATGACCTCCAACCTGGGTGAATAAGTCCAAAATCACAGACTGGTCCGGATTGTTGTTTGAAATGATAGACAGTTTTGTAAAAATCACCATAAATTGTAGAAATATCGTATGGAGATGTGCAAGTAGCCATTTTAAAGCTAAAAACTTGAAATATTTGCACCTTGTACAGTTTTGAAAACAAAAATGTTTAAGATGCCCAAAACAGTCCGTGAATGGAGTTGAACTTTTTTGATGAAGGCTGTTAGAAAAATTTAGTTATGTTCTTAGTGTTTTAACTTGTATCCCCCCCCCCCCTGAAAACTTGAGAAAACATGAAAATGTAGGGGTATGAACTCACCTTGAGTGATTTCAGTAGATAAGTGTTGAAGAAGAGAAGTGTTCAACCCAAGAACACTTGAAGATTCGAAGCTCTTAACATAAATATAATGGAGTTTGTGTAAGATATCCATGATTTGAGTGGAAATAAGTGAGATAATCATAAAGAGAATGGATTATGCTTACCAAATGTGGAGGAAAAACTCAAGATCAGCCCTTGAATCTCGAATTTCTAGAGAGAGAAAGTGAGAGAGGAAAGAGTTTGATCTTCTTGTGAAATGAGAACAAATGAGAGAAGTGAGGAGAGAGGATGAATATTCAGCTCTCAAAAACGTGGGAAAGAGTGATAATTGAGTGGAAAGGACATTGATGTGACCTAGGTAAGGTGGGGAGGTGTGGCTGGTCATAGAGTGGGTGTGGGAGTGGTTGCTTGTGTCATAAGGTAAAGCAAAGTCAACACTCCACCTCTTTGAACTTTACCCACTTGCTTTCATTATTTAAATAAAGATTTTTATGAAAATATGATTAAATTGTGAATATTTAGGGTTTATTATGTTAAAATATGACTTTGGGTGAAAATCCCGCGTTAAAATAATTAAAAACGGGCCTTAAACGCAAAACTACGCGAAAACCGGGAGAAAATGAGTTCCCAGCGAGACCTCTCGGTCCTAGGCCGAGGCTCGGTCCACGCTGTGGTTGGAGTCGGAAACGAACAGAGGGAAACGAAGGGGCGAGGAGGTGAGAAACGAGAAGGCGCGAACCGGAAGTGAGAGGCGAAGGCGAGGGTTCGGTCCGGCGATGAAAGGCGAGAAGTCAGAACCGAACGGACTGTAGTGAACAGTAGTGAACAGTACCTTCGGTTCGGTTGGTGAACAGTACCTTCGGTTCGGTTTCGGTTCCTTGCTCTCGGGTTCGGTTCCTTGCTCTCGGGTTCGGTTCGGCTCCTCTTGCTCTCAGTCCCTAAGAGGACCTTCGGGTCCTAAGAAGCTTCTCTCTTGGTTTCGGTTCCTAAAGCCTATTTTTCTCGTTTTCGCCTCGTTTTAAGCCGTTTTTGACCCGGTTAAGGGCCGGAATGACCCGAATGATTCTAAAAAGTTACGGGAACTATTTGGGAGAGATTTCTCACACTTGGAGAGATTTGGGAGAGATTTGACATTCTTGGAGAGATTTCTCATACAAAGAGATATTTGCGAGAGTTTTCACATACTTGGAGAGATTTGGGAGAGATTTGACATTCTTGGAGAGATTTCTCTCATACAGAGAGATATTTGAGAGAGATTTCACATACTTGGAGAGATTCGGGAGGGATTTGACATTCTTGGAGAGATTTCTCATATAGAGAGATATTTGAGAGAGATTTCACATACTTAGAGGGATTTGGGAGAGATTCGACATTCTTGAAGAGATTTCTAATACAGAGAGATATTTGAGAGAGAGATTTCACATACTTGGAGAGATTTGACATAGAGAGAGATAGAGTGAAAACGATTGAGAGAGGATCCATGTGTGACAATTGTGAGTGTCCGGCATCGCAATGCATGGTTCGTAAACCCTGTTAAGCCTTGTTCAAGGATCTTACACACTCCCGATGAGTATGCATCATTGTTTTATCGGTTTGGCTCGCCACGTACTACAGTTTTAGGTTAAAGAGATCTAGATGTTCGCACTTTTTGCTTTATGATTTCTCACTAGAATAGAAGTTATGTAGAAGTTTCATAGTGTGAATTTTTGTACTCATGGGCAAATTGAGTCAAATGGTTTGACTTGCTGACTTTAGTTGATTTTGACTTGACCGAAATTTGACGGTTGTCACAAAACACTTTGTATCCCAATGGCCCATTAACAACTCAAGCCTAAAATACCAAAAACTACTATATCCATCAAAGCCCATTAATGGCCTAATGTTCAAAATTAGGCCCAACCCCATACGGGCCTAAGCCTATAATTCCCTTAATTATAAGTCAAAAGTCAAAGCCAACAGACCGAGTTGACCTAAATCATCGAGTTGACCTAACTCGTCAAGTTGTCGTTCAACTCATCAAGTTCTCCCATTAAATGCACAGATCGGGAAAATTCGCATCAACTTGCCGAGTTCTCATGAACTCGTCGAGTTGGCCAAGAATTAAACAACTTAATGCATTAAGATGTTTCCATCGAATCTAGAAGCTTCCATTCTCAGATCTCTTCCTAAATGAGGACTAGAAGGGTAAAGTTTCCAACTTTACCCTTAGAAAACACTATAATGAACCCAAACTCGAATCCTTGACTTAATAGAGTGAGGATTAACCCATTAAAACCTTTAACTCTCAAAACATACTCCCAAAACACAGATCTGGCATCCCACATGTAACAACCCATTCTTTTGAGTCAACAAAAGTCAATGAAATACACACTAGTTCAATCAAAGCTTGCACTGGATCAAACAAGAGTTACATATATACATATATAAGTTTAATACTTAGCTTAATTCATATTATATCTTAGTATACTTGTAGTTATGCCAAGAAATTTTACATGAAAACTATAACTTTGAAATCATGTAAAAGCTTATAACAAGTCAAATGTGTACTAGTGCAAGTTAAAGGGGTTAAACTTAACATTTAAAGGAAATTATAATATATATATATATATATATATATATATATATTGAAATCGGGTTTTGGAATCAAAATAAAGTGCCAAAACCGAAATCCTGAATGAATAAAGTGCTAAAACCGAATTCCTAAATGAATGAAAGCAAAACCAAATTCTCATTTCCCTTTTACTTTTGGACCGAATTCCCCATCTTATCTTGACCAAGAAACCGAATTCCTACCATTTTTTCTCACTTTAAGAGCGAATACAAGGTGAATTCGGTCATATAGGACCGAATTCTTAAAGATAAGGTCATAAAATGGCTGAAACCCTCAATGGTGATCTCTTAGACACATTTTCCAAAGCTTACACCACCTTACCTTTTTCCTTCATACTTAAGTCATTCTATCCTTCATATTATACAATCAGTGACCACAAAACTTTCATATGCTCTCAAGTATCAAACAATTACCCAATTAAACATCAAACACTCAAGAACACATCGTACATCTGCATCCATATTTCTTCACTATTAGATATGTTTGTTAAACACGTGTTCTAACCCAAAAATCATCACTACCACCTTATTATCACCCAAGAACACACATACAAGGTGAGTTCATACCCCATGTGTTTTTACTATTTTTCATTGTTTTAGTGTGTGTGTGGGGGGGGGGGGGTGGGGGGGGGGGATACAAGTCTAACACAATATTATAATGTTTACAAATAAATGATTTTTAAATGTTTTATAAACTTTTTTTATACATATTTTGCCAAAATCATATATATATATATATATATATATATATATATATATATATATATATATATATATATATATATAAGATTTAAACGACTTAGGACTAATAATTCGCTTTATTTCTTTTTCCTTGTTTGGATGTGGGCTTAGGGTAAGTTATATGTTCAAAGGTCATTTCAATTTTAATTATATATATATATATATATATATATATATATATATATATATATTGTGTGTGTGTATATATATATATATATATATATATATATGAATATAAAAGTTACTTCAATCAATTTCATTACCCTTTGTAACATGTCGAGCAAAGGGGTACATTTATGAATAGTCATACTCAACAGAACATACATATAAATTATAATAGGTATAATTTATACTACAAGAACTCTATTTTAATTTACTAGTCAAGTATACTAGGTTACACTATTTTACTAAGACAAGGATACAATACAAGGCTAAACACGTATGTACAATTTACTCTACATTTCTAGTATACTAAACAAGGAACATACTAACAGTCATTTATTTCAGAATGATTGGGATTTCATTATTATACACGTAAGCGTCAATATGGTTTTTGTGAGACAATGTTCAGTTGCTTATTCATTTAGGCAATATTATTAAAGTCCTGATATTATAACCAAAATCTCACGACAGAGAGTGAGACAAATGTGTATAGATCTATACGAGATTGACAATCCCACACTCAGACTATTCGCTACAGTTGGTTTGGTATACCTATGAGTGACAAATGTCGTTAACAGTTCTGACGGCTACAAAGCGTCATATCAGGCCATCTAATTATAGCATGGTTATAATAACTCACAAAAAGATATAAATAAATACGATTAGTTTATGAATAATTAAACTAAAGAGTATGAATACAAAGTACTGGTTTTACAGTGATACAATTTTACATTACAGTTTACAATCACAGCTGGTGAAGCAAGGCACACTCACATTTACAAGGTTTTCAAAGAGTACAATTACAGAATTTGGAAAACATAACAATACAGTAAACAGTTTTCATACAGTTTTATTGTGAAATAAAACTATGTTATAATATATCATAGTACAACAACACTTACACAGAACGGTTTTATGGGATTAAAACTACTTTTCAGTTACATTAGAAAATATTGGATTTTATGGAACAGTAAACATACTCTCTATTTCAAGGAACAGAAAACAATCTCTTAAACATAAATAATTATGCACTCACTCAACTTAAATGTTGATACTCTCTTTTCAATACTTGTATTCTCAGAGAACCAGTAAACATGTACATCCCTGGGATTTTGAGAAGATGGAGCAGTATAGAGTCATGCTTTCTATCTTTTGTGTATATCTATTTTGATGTCAATATACAATGATTGAACACACATTTAAAACTTATACTTTTTTAAATACAATGGTTGTTGTACTTTGATTACTATGATGCATGTGTTGTGATACTTAACATGACGTCATCCACCCCCGTACGTTTCCGCCGCTACGGTTTGGGGGTGTGACACCAAGGCTGGATTATCACGTAACTTTTCCAACTTTACGTCCATGCATGAAAGAAAGTAACCATAGAGCGCAAAATGGCTTAATAAAGGACTTAATGCATAGATGGAACTTAGGACTTAGCAAAGCTTGCAACTTTATGCCAAGAGAGGTCATAAAAGGGTCAGATATAGCATAATAACCCTTGAAACCCTTAACCTTTGTACAACCCAATCAAACACCCAAAAATCAAACTAAAACATCCTACAAAGAGATCTAGAGAATAACAACACAAGGTTTCGAGTTTATACCTCAAAAGGACTGCAATTTTCTGGATCCAAAGCATTCCTTCCAAACTAAGCACCTTTATTCTTCAAATTCCTTCCAAAGATCACAAAAAACCGACTCTCCAAGCTCACCACAAGCTCACACACTTAATCTTGAAGGGTAATACACAAAATTAGGGTCTTCTGGACAAGGAGGCAAGTAAGGAGGCAGGCAAATGGAGTTAAGGTCTTTAAATAGGCTGCAAAACCCTAAACTTAGGGTTTTCCCAAACAGTGTCAACTCGCCGAGTTTCCCTATAACAACTCGACAAGTTGGTCCTTAAAAACACACGTCCCAAAAGCTTCCAACACGTCGCTTTTATGCCATAAACTCGATGAGTTTGCACCTAAAAAAGGAATTTATTCCCATAATTGACCTTCTAGATTTCGGATGTTATGAACATCCGATATACCAGGATACAGATCTAACAGATCACTACAACATAACAACATCCTATATACCAGGATACAGATCTAACAGATCACTACAGCATCACAACATACGATAAACCAGGATATCAATCTAATGGGCCGACCTTGGTGCCTTCGACCCGTAAGTATAGTGAGGAAAACTCACCTCACAGCCTGATGAAAATTTTATCAATACACAAATCCTACATGTACGCCCTATTTACGAGGTGTACGCCCAACATACTAGGGATCGCCTTAGCACACTCAGCGTACTAACCTCAACTCCAAAATTTTCCACAATGCCACTAAGGGGCATTCTCTTTAGGGGGTCAAGATGCAATATTAATCAGCATAGGGTTGGATTTGAGAGTTACCTTGACATCTGGATGTTACACATGTGCGCTTCGACTAGATACATTTTGATCATGATTTGATGTCTGATTGGAAGTTATGTTTTTGGACTGATTTTTGCATCTATAACTCTTAAAAGGATTTTTAAAAAATTTTGGGACCGTTTTCCGCATATAAACTATGAAAATGATTAAAAATAAGGACGTTTCAACACATTATGTTACATGTTTCCAACTATTTTGGTTTCATAATTTCCACATGTAACTATTTATATTCTATGTGTGCATGTGAGTAGCCATAAATACACAATTGTTTTGTTATTGACCAACATATAAAAACCAATTGTGGTTATACCATTTAAGGGTATAGGGTACGATAACATGTATCCTCTCACTTTTTTCATACCACATCAACGACATGTAATCCCCCTCATTCTCCATTATTTTCATCTTTCACCTAAGAAATATTCACTTATAATGTTTTAAGCTAAAGTAACTCGTGTTGTACAAATGATAAAAGCATATGTACGGAATAAAGATGAGAGGGTGAATGTGGTGTTGGGTTTTAAACTCATAAGGAACTGAAATGCAGTAATAGGGGGTCTTTACCACGGTCGAACAATGCATATAGACTCGTTGTGGTGGATAGCACATGCTACACCTTATAGCCCAAGCTTGAACAAATATAGTTATAAACTAATGAAATATGTAATGAATCATTTGCTAATTTTTAGATAGTGGTTTCATCCATTTTCATTTACTTATAAAGACGAAAAAATATCATTGTATGTTAATTTTAGTAAATGGACCAAAAAGCGCACATTTCTCATTTATTTACTTATAATATGATAAAGTTAATTGAACTTCATAAACAAAGTATTATTAATTATTAGGGTGTAGTTGGTTAATGAATTTGGAGGAAAATGTGGTTTCCAATAAAAATTTATATTTGGTTGACAAAATTTGTAACACCTGGGTTGTGATTATGTTTTTCCATTATTTTTTTGGTACTTTTAAAGTCTAAGAAATGGTAGAAAACAATGAGCGAATTAGGAGGATAGAAGGAATTAATTGCAAAATTTCCAGGAATTAATTAACCTGGAGGCACCAGGGAGCTCATAAGGGGGCACGGGGCATCCAGACCCATGGGTTGATGTCATTTTATTGACATTTGAGTCTATTTAAGAGCATTTACCATAGGACTTCATCATTTTTAACATACCTCCCCAAGAATAGCTCTAATGAAACCCTAGCCTCTATTGACATGTTTAGAGCTCATCATTTCTCTTAAATCCATTTTAGTGCTCTTTTAATAATCTTTTGGTGCTCTAAAGTGAAGGAAACAAGAAAGAATGTTCAAGGAAAGTTTGTATTTCAAGTATCCATCCCTTTTTCTACTTTTGGACATGTAAGTCACAAAGTTCCATGCTTTATTGTGTTTCACCTTTCGATCTAAGAGTATTTGGAGTTTTAGTCCATTATTTGATGTTTTGGTCCCTTTAATGGCTTAATCCACGGAGTTTAGACAACTCCACAATCTTTGAGTTATGTACTAGTTCATATATGATGTTTAGGTGGACTAGAGAGTGCATGCAAGAGCTCTATTTACTCTATACATGAAGAAACATGGGTTCATTGACATTTCATGACTTAGGGTTCTAGATATAGTAGGTTTGGGGCATTTTAATGGATAAAGTTGGAGAGTTTATCCATCTAGACATCATTTAGATCCAGATTTGGAAGTTAAAGGCTTGGACTTAATGGATTAAGTCTAAAATGCTTGTTGAATCTGGAAATAGGTGTTGCTTCTTTTGGATGGCGCCAAGGTGCCTCTGATTTTTCTTGATTTGCATCATAATTGTTTAAAATCTTACTATTTTGTCCTGTAGAGGGCGCTAGGTGCCTAGAATGGGGCGAGGGGCACCTTTTGACATAAATGATGACTTTTTTACTTTTTTTACCAAGTTTGACCTTGGGTTAAACTTTAGGGTTTGGGTTATAGACTGAGGTTTGATCTTTATTGATGCTTAGGTTGTTCGTGGGACCAATCTTGTGGCGTTCGTGTGCAATTATGATTTCCAGGTTTCAGCAAAGTGAGTTTTCTCACTATACTATATATCACAATATGTTTCCTATGTGTGTAGTGTCTTGTTACATTATAGTGTGCTGTTAGGTAAGTACACTAGTTTAGTCAGTTGCATGTTGTTGTGAATTGTTTGTTTGTCTGTATTTTATATATGTCGACATATCTTGTGATGATTTGAGGGTGGTCCAACTATGTGATCTAGGCCAATACACTTAGGGTAGACCAATTGTATGATAAAGGCCAAAGGGGCGGGCCAACAATGTGCTAAGGACTAGGTGAAACCTGCTTATTTGTACAAGGATGTGTACGGTCACAACTTCGCCTTGCCACGAATCAACTGAAGAACCTGAAACCATAAACAAAATTGTAAGCACAAAGCTTAGCGAGTTTCCCTAAAGGACCACCACACAAACAGATAACATATACCAACAAACAACATGCATACAAAGACTTTATCCTGATTGGACCGCCTCACCAGACCTTCAACCTATCTGGACCGCTCACAGAATCTTCAGGATGATTGGACCACCTCAGCGTGCCTTCAGCCTATCTGGACCATTCTCCTGAGCCTTCGACATGACTGGACCACCTCATAGGGCCTACAACCTATCTGGACTGCTCACCGAGCCTTCAGCCTGACTGGACCGCCTCACAGGGCCTACAGTCTATCCGGACCGCCCAGGGTTTATTGGCCTTCAGCACAAAGCATGATCGCCTCAACCCAACCACAAAAAAACCATGTCGACATATACATAACAATTAAACATATAACCAACCAACAAAAAAGCAGGCAGGTCTTACATATCACTAAGCTAAGCATCATCCTATCTACCAGGATACAGATCTAACAGATTACAACAACATAGCAACATCCTATCTACCAGGATACGGATCTAAAAGATCACTACATCATACAAGCATACGATAAACTAGGATAACAATCTAAAAGGGTCGGCCTTAGCGCCTTAGACCCTTGAGTACAGTGAGGAAAACTCACCTCACAAACTGAACAGAAGCTGATGAGGTCCCGACTCACAATCGCGGCTCCAACTGACACCTATTCCTCCAAGTGACCAATCAAAATCAAAATCCTGAAATACCTAAAACACCCTCAAGGTCAATACTTGGTCAAAATTGTCAAAGTCAACTAGTCAAACCAACTAGGTAAATTGAGTCAACCCAACCAAGTCAACTCAGGGTGCGTACGTGGGGCGTACCCTTATAAGTCCCAAACTTCATTAAGTGCTTATTCCCTTAAGTTCTTACATACAAAACCCCGATCCAAGCCCAAAATGATGTTCTGAGTTATAAATTTTCCAACTTTATGACTTTTCATGATTATAAAGTGCTTAATGTCTAAAACCCTAAGTTCTTAACCCAACAAGACATCACAACTCTTGCATGGAAGGGAAAGAAGGGCTAAGATCACATTTTTATTATTCATAATAACTTTATAATGGATAGAGTTTCCCACTTTATCCACTAGAATGGTCCCAATAAACAAGATCTAGTCTTTAAGTCTCAAAGGGACCCAAAAGATCATCTTTTTCAACTTAATCCATGAATTACAAGTCTCTAACTTTCAGATCTTAATCAAAATGTTGTTTAGATGGATAAAGTTTCCAACTTTATACATAACAAGGTCACAAACTTCTAAGATCTAAACTTTATGCACAAAAATGACCCAAAAGCTCATAACATCCAAAACTAGTTAGATCTAATAAATGCATCACCAAGATTCAAACTTTATACTTCTAGAAGATAGATCAAGGTGAACAAAGTCTAAATCTACAAGCTCCAATGGAACCAAAATTTCTCCAAGAAGTTCCTTCTTCTCCAAGGTGCACCATACATACTCCAGAGCACTCAAAAACATCTTCTTTTATCACACAAGGATCAACAAGTGTTAGGGTATCATGGAAGGGGTGTTAGAGGGGTGGAGGCTGAGAATGGAGTGGTTTGGGGGAGTTAAGGAGCTTAAATAGGGTTCAAACCACGAAAATAGGATTTAACAACTGATTGTGTATGCCGAGTGTACCCCTGGTACGCCCACCGTACTCAGTATTCCCTACGTACACCTAGTATACACCTCCTTGTACGCCCAACGTACTTAGCTTGGCTTAAAACCACCCAAACTTCAAACGGCCGTAACTTCTTCGTTCTAACTCCGATTTTGATGTTCTTTATATCCATACAAAGGTAACGAGCAGATATACACTTCTACCAACTTTATTTATCCTGAAAACCAACCGAAATAAAATCCAAAATTCATAAAAGGCCCAAACCAACGCCTTTACCGATACCATTGGGCTGTAAAGTACAAACCGGAACCTTTCATCACATAACCAACATCTCCCACATCAAATGGTTATAAACCTTTCTTCCCAAAGGCCCTAAGCCTTATGATGATAGATGATCAGCCACGTACCCAAATAATTAAGCAATTCAAAACTGAGTGTTACAACTCTCCCCCACTTCAATTCGATTTTGCCCTCGAAATCAGTCCTTGCCATCCCGACATGCTCGACAACCCGAGGGATATAACTGTAACCTTGAACATACCATTACCTAAGGCAACTAAAACCACCCCTAGCAGGGCTCTCCAACCCGAAGATGAACGAATACTCTCAACACCCGACAATAATCCATTACAAAATAGCCACCTTTACGCAATTTGAAATCTGAAGTCTCGAGATGGTCTGACTTCCTGGCAGATCGCCCACACTGAACCACTACCATTCAAATTCCACTAGAAAATAGAATTACATACCAATTATCGCCGCAGAACACTTATGCTTGATAGAAAACTCAGATAATCCAAACTGCAAATGACTTAGCATTTCCCGAACAACAAGCTAGTCCACCCACATGAATCCCAATGCGCTAATACTACTCGAACATTGTGTTGCCTTCTAGTTGCTTTCTAAAAGCAGTCAAGAACTCCCTAATCCCAACTTGTCTGCCAACTATCTGAAAAACCGGATTCCTACCTAGTTGTTGAGTCAAAAGGCATGACACTTATCCATCAATATATCAATTCAACTCCTGATGATGACGATTCTGTGAACACAACGAGATACAAAATACTGACTTCCTCAATTGTCGGACCGATACACTACTGCTATGAGCCTTAAACCTCATCACTTGCCTGACCTTCACAAAGGTAGAACCATCCTAGAGCACAAACACATAAAATAAATCTTGAACCCTCCAGCTATTTCCTTGACATATATATCTCTTAACCCACATATTTCCTGAATACATACCTTGCATGGATACACTCACGATTCCCAATGCGAGTTTTCACCAAAATCCCACATGGAAATGGCGCCTAACAATATATTCTTGTAGCCCCTTCCCTAAAACTGATGAGCATCCAATTATAAATCTACCCCCCAGTCCCTGACTAGAGACACTACAAGAAACATGCAAAAATGATCCTCAAAACATATCGATTGAGAACTTCATCAATAACCAAACCATATGATGTACTAATACCTTAATAATCCTTGACTCTTTGCTATGATATTACTAACCATTGACACAACGAGCAAAAATGATCAACCAAAAATTTCCGAGTTACAACCATTCCTATTGGCTCAGGTTGACCCCCACCTGAACAACCACTCGGGACATCATAAAGAGCACTATGACTTGCGACCTCATAAACCATTTCCAATCTTGAAAATCAAAACCCTAACAAAAGCTTGCGAACAACCATAAATATAATGCATACATCCCATAGAGACTTTCTGATACCTAACTGATACTCCCCACAACCCTTAATGCTCCTTTTATCTAACCAACAGATTAGTGACTCATCTGACTCCCATCAGTGCGACAACACCGAAAGTGCTACAAGCAGAAGAAATGAGTCACCATGATCACTAGGCCCACAACATATGACTGGAATGTTGCCGATAACACACTGACACTGTCGTCATCGCATCATTTTCCCAACACTTCGGGCTTGAAGATACCCACCTCATTCCATTACCTTGAAGGGGCCTAATCAACTCTATCATAACTCCAATTGAGTATCACAAAACTACTACCAAGCAATACCCCACGTAACATGGTCGCACATGACCCGAGAATAAGATAACAGTCACACTCTTGGTCTAATTCGAAAACTATCACCTAAAAGGACCATGCACATAATTAGGGAACCCATAATCCTATCCAAGAGAGAAGAGATACCATAGATAATCAGAATAACACCTAAATTAATAACAATGAACATCCTCACGATCAGTCGAAACAAAATCCCATCCTTGATTGAGATTGAACGGACTCCACCACTATGCAACTAGCTCGTGAAGACTTCCAAGGTGATCCCAAAGGTTACCAACACCTGAGTCTGCTATGAACCAAGTTCTTGCTCCACCATTGAGGGTAACCTTACCCAAGGATCAAGGGACATAGAACATACAGAATCTTGATGACAAATTGACCCGACCACTGAATCTCGGCTGACACAATTAAACCTTCAAAAGGACCTCCGCTAAATGATAAACCCCACAACCAGTGGTCAAAGACACATTGACACTCAAAACAAGGAATCAAGACCCACATGGAACTGAACATGCCCACTTCTAGAAAAGATCCCTCAATCAACATCTGCCCAACTAATCTAAATACAACAATTCAAAACAACAAAGTGGCAAATCCCTCCACGGCTAAAATACTCGACCTGAGAATTCCAGTTCTCCCCCACTTAGGGCTCGCACTACCATCCACTGGCGCTGAAATCATATCATAACTCAACCAACTTGTAACTCAACCCAAATTAAGTAGATACTACCCTTCCTAACTTTGGAAATTACGAGCCAACTTAGTTTTTCTCTGACCTCGGATAAACTGGAAGGACATAACCCTAGACATGGGTAACAACATTCTAATCCATCAATCAACCATCCCACTTCCATCTGCAAAACCCAAGCCAATTATGATCACTTCCCCCTTCTTAATTCTTGCGAATTGAAAACCCGGCCTCGAGTAAAATCTTTGAGGCCACGAACCAATAAGCTCACTAGGTTTCACCAAACAAACCAAATCGATAGCACCACTGGGGCCCAAAATAAATGCCAAAACCATCCTCCCACCTGAGTAGTCACAACCAAAAGTTCGGCAGGAACGAAAACACTGCCACGACTCATAGCATCCAACCAAGCAACCTTCCCCGACCAACCCTTAGAATTCCCGAAAACCTCCTCGATTCGAGTATGGATCTTGTTCTTCCAGTAGTACAGGCCCAATACTACCTTCCACACCTACCCATACTTTCCTCAAGAACTATTTTGGGTCTTGTAAGTCCTAGTCAAAAAATACTCCTGAAACCTGCTCCTCGATGAATCACCCGTACTAAATACTCTTTAGGCTATCCTAGGACTCACCCACACCCCCTCTACCATCAGCTACTGGAGAACCCCTACCAACGCTAACTAACCACTTCACGAATACAATTACATGCAACCAGACTTAAATAATCATTCGGCTAAAGGACTCAGCCCTACAACGGTTGGACTCAAACAAGAGGTGCGCAATAGGTCCAAGTCCTTTATCCTAAGATTATTTAACCCTCATAGCATGTAATTTAATGTATTCATTTGATGGTTAACTCCCATCAACATGGGTCCCACAAAGCACAAATCAAGCAACATTCGGGCAGAGAAGCATACTAGCACTAAAATGCAATAAAATCGGACATATCCTCGTGGAAATTCCTTGATCTTCAAATCCCTGCACCCCAGGTGCAACTTCTCCCAGATCACACTCTCCCCATAATGGTTAATCATTCCTCGCACTGACTCGCTATACACTTCACCTGCTCATGTAAAAGGATAACAATCCAAAAGGGTCGGCCTTGGTGCCTTAGAACCTTGAGTACAATGAGGAAAACTTACCTCACAAACTAAATAGAGAGCTGGTGAGGTCTCGACTCTGAATCTCAACTCCACTAGCATCTATTCCCCCAATTGACCAATCAAAATCAAAATCCCGAAATACCTAAAATACCCTCAAGGTCAATACTTGGTCAAATTTGTCAAAGTCAACTGGTCAAACCAACTAGGTCAACTGAGTCAACCCAATCGAGTCAACCCAATCGATTCAACTTGACCAAGTCACCTCAGGGTATGTACGTGACGTGTACTCTGAAGGTACGCGGGCGTACCCTCACAAGTCCCAAACTTCATTAAGTGCTTATTCTATTAAGTTCTTGCATCCAAAACTCAGATCCAAGCCCAAAGCGATGTTTTGAGTCATAAATTTTCCAACTTTATGACTTTTCATGGTTATAAAGTGCTTAATGTCTAAAACCCTAAGTTCTTAACCCAAAAAGACATCACAACTCTTGCATGTGAGGGAAAGAAGGGCCAAAATCACATCTTTATAGTTCATAATAGCTTTATAATGGATAAAGTTTCCAACTTTATCCACTAGAATGGTCCCAATAAACAAGATCTAATACTTAAGTCTCAAAGGGACCCAAAAGATCATCTTTTTCAACTTAATTCTCTAAGTACAAGTCTCTAACTTTCAAATCTTAATCAAAATGATGTTTAGATGGATAAAGTTTCCAACTTTATCCATAACAAGGTCACAAACTTCCAAGATCTAAACTTTATGCACTAAAATGACCCAAAATCTCATAACATCCAAAACTAGTTAGATCTAACAAATGCATCATCAAGATTCAAACTTTATACCTCTAGAAGATAGATCAAGGTGAACAAAGTCTAAATCTACAAGCTCCAATGCAACCAAAATTTCTCCAAGAGGTTCCTTCTTCTCCAAGGTGCACCATATATACTCCAGAGCACTTAAAAACACCTTTTTTTTTTATCACAGAAGGCTCACATAGGTTTAGGGCATCATGGAAGGGGTGTTAAAGGGGTGGAGGCTGAGAATGGAGTAGGTTTGGTGGAGTTAAGGAGCTTAAATAGGGCTCAAACCACGAAAATAGGGTTTGAGTACTAATTGTGTACGCCCAACGTACTTAGGATTCCATAAGTACACCCAACGTACACCTCCTTGTACGCCCAACATACTCAGCTTAGCCCAAAACCACCCAAACTTCAAAATGTCGTAACTTCTTTGTTCTAACTTTTGACGTTCTTTCATACCCTCGGAAAGGTAGCGAGTAGCTCTACACTTCTACTAACTTTATTTAGCCTGAAAACCATCCGAACTAAAATCCAAAATTCATAAAAAGGCCCGGACCAACGCCTTTATCGATACCCTTGAGCTCTAAAGTACAAATCGGACCCTTTCATCACATAACCAACATCTCCCACATCCAAATGGCTATAAACCTTTCTTCCCAAAGGCCCTAAGCCTTATCATGACAGATGAACGACCACATCCCCGAATAATGAAGGAATTCGAAACCGAGTGTCACATACTTTTGATTTTGATCACTTCAGAGGGTAACATACTTTTGATTTTGATCACATTTGGTCACTGAACTTTTTTTCGTGCTCTATTAACCCTTTAACTTGTTGATTTGTGCAAATTTTCCCCTTCCGACTGGTTTTTGCCGGTTTCAATGAATTTATTGATCCTACGTGTCAGTTTTGATCCTAACTGGCATCTAGGGTTCTTGTTATTAAAGGAGGGGCGTTTGTTGTTCATTTATTGTGCTCTAATACCCCGTTGCCCTAATACCCGATGGCTTCCTCCTACAGCATCTCATCCTCCCTCAATCGATCAAGCAAGAAATCCACAGTGAATGATCCAAAAACTTGTGATTGTGGGTTCCCTGCACGTATTCTAACATCAACAACACCAAAGAATCCAGGGAGGCATTTCATGGTGTGCAATGAGGTAAGCAATTTCACTTAAATTTCCCCTCTTTTCTGATTCATTTATTCCAGATTTGAAATCTCACTTTGAAATTTTATTGTGGAAGGGTAAATGCAAATATTGGAAATGGTTGGATGTAGAACTTGTACAGATGCCTCTGATGGAAGTGGTGGAGGGAATGAAAGCTGAATTAGTAGCATTGAAGACCGAAGTAGAGAAGGTGAAGGAAGACATGGAACAGATGAAGAAGGAAAAGTACTCTGATGCCATTGCAATGAAGGAGAAAATATATAAGTTTACCATTGGATTTCTTTTTCTAATCATCGTGTATATGATGAAATGAAGTCACATGATGTATTGAAAGATGTTGTTTGAATAGAATAGAGTTGTTATCTTAACTTCTTGTTGGAATGGAATGAAGTAACATTGATTGTAATGGAAAATTTAATTATAAAGAAGCATACATATTAACTGCATACATATTAACTTTGATTGGAATGGAATCACAAAGAATGGAATGAAGTAACTTTGACTGGAATGGAATCACCAAGAAATATTTTTGACTGGAATGGAATCATAAGGAAGCATACATATAACAATGAATACATATTTGATTTTGACTGGAATAGAATCACAAAGTAGCATGCATATAAAGAATTAGTTTTGACTGGAATGGAATCACAAAGTAGCATGCATATAAAGAATTAGTTTTGACTGGAATGGAATCACAAAGTAGCATACATATAACAAATACATATAATAAAAAAAGTAAGTGAATGTGGTGGTTGGATTCATTGTAATACGCCATTAATATTCTACAGTTATATAAGTTTTTGTCTGCATACACAAAAGTAGTTTCTAGGTAACACAAAAGATTCCTGCATAGACAAAAGAAGGGCCACCATGTGCCCATACACCTACTTGATAGTACCATAGAAAAGCATAATAAAAAGACTACTACTTTGTCTTTACATCACAACTGCCTTACAAAAGATATTCCTACCCACCCACTATTATCCCCTAAATTAATCAATAACTGAAGGGTTATCTGCATTGCTCCCAACCCCAGGTATCTGCCTCCTTAATGCTTGTTTGATAATCCGTTCAGAATATTTCCTCCTTCCACTTCTACTAACTGGGACCCTTCTTCTTGGCATGGGGGCTGCAGGTGGTGGTGGAGGAGGTGGTGGTCCTTCATTGCCCCTGGATAAACTTGGGTCTGCTCCACTGCCCCTGGATGAACTTGGTACTGCAAACAAAAATTAAAATGTCAATTCTTTGTTCAAATGATGTAATTTTTTTAAAAATATTCACCTGATGTATTGCTTTGTTGGTTAGATGGACACTTTTTCTTGTTGTGACCTGGTTCCTTACAAATACCACACTTTATTATGCTACCCCTTCTTGAGACAGTTTGTCTACTTGATCCACTCAACTCTCGTTCAATTGCATCCCTCTTCCTTTTCACAGATGGCCTACCAGGTAATCTTCTTCTTTTGGGAGGCAAAGGCTTATAGTATGGAACATCTGGCCACATTTCACTACTATTGAGAGGATTAATGCTATATTTGTAGCATTTTAGGTAAGCCTCAGTAGTGTATGATTGGGACACATATGCCTCAGCATCATGATTTAAGTAAGATATTGCTGCCACTCCATGTAAGCATGGTATCCCTGTAAGTTGCCATATTCTACAGGCACACTTCTTTGCAATTAGATCCACTCCATATGCAACATCAGTGAATCTAACCTCATACTTTTGATAACCACAAGGAGTAACTCCCCACAATCTGTTTAAGCATATTAACATCAGTGAATCAATAACACATCCTCATAATTAACATAAGCATATTAAAGTAAAATAATTACCTCTGTTTAACCTTCAGATGTTCTATACGCTTCCTAATAGTTGGATATATAAGCAAATCCCATTCCATTCCTTCAACTCTTTGAGTGTATATCCTTTCCATCACAAATAACCTAATCTCCTCCAGCATAGTGATTATAGGTCTCCTTCTAGCATGCCTAATAGCAGAATTGAAACTCTCACTGACCCCATTCTCCACTGCATCACAGTCTCTTCCTTCTTGAAAGAATGCCTTAGACCAGGTAGTAGGATCTCTGTCTATAAGGTAATCATAAGCATGAGTATCAATAGATTTGATGTTCTCCATTACACCTCTGAACTTCTCCACAGTACTAGCCCTTACAGCCCTCCAAAATAACTTTATGTATTGTTGACCAGTAAACCTTTTATTAAAATTGGCCAGAATGTGTCTAGCACATTGTCTATGTTCAGCTTCTGGACATCTTTCCTTAACTGCTTGTAATAACCCCTACAAATCACAACATCATTATGAGTGAAAAAGCATAAAAATGAAGCATAAAAATGACCTAGTACTAACCTTGTGTCCATCAGAAAGAAGGGTAATGCCTGCACCAAGACCACCATTAATGTCATCCATAAGCAAATCTATGAACCACTTCCATGTTTCTTTATTCTCAACACATACCACAGCCCATGCTAAAAGGTAGATGTGGTTGTTTGCATCTCTCCCAACAGCTGAAATAACTTCTCCTCTAACTATACCCTTTAAAAAGCAACCATCAAGCCCAATTACTGGCCTGCACCCTTCTAACCAACCATCCCTTACAGCTTTGAAACACACATAAAACTTAGAAAACAAAGTTGTGGAATCTGGCATGATGTCTACATCCAATCTCACAGTAGACCCAGGATTTGACCTGATAATTTCCTCACCATATGACCACAATCTCCCATAATGTTCAATTAAACTTCCTTCAATCTCTTGTAATGCAAATTTCTTTGCATTTCTGCATTGCCCCACACTCACATTTATGTTGAATGTTGTTGACACTTTAGCTTTCATCTTCCTTGCACTCATTTTTGGGTTCTCTATAATTTGACTCATAAAATGTTTCCCTATCCATCTATAAGTTACAATTGACCCAAACTTAAACACCCTACAACAATTATGTTCATTCACTAGAGATTTGATCTGAAAAGTCTCTTCTTTACCCATCCAGGAGGCCCATAGTCTGAAAGGGCAAGATGGTGACTTATTCTTTTTGCAACATTTCACTAACAATCTATCAGAGTCATTTTTTTCAAACCATAGATCATACCCATTAGCAACTGCATAATTGCTTAACATATGTTTAAGCTCAGTAGGGTTAGAAAATCGCATACCTATAATTGGTTTCATCTGATCCCATGGCTGTCTCTCATCATACACAGGGTACTGGGGTGGCACGTATTCATCATCTTGATCTTCACTCTCTATAGGTTCACAAAGGATGTTTAAAAATCTATCACGTGCAGTTTTGTTTGCTGGAAATGGATAGGTAGCATCATCTTCTTCATGATCAACAGAATATGAATCTTGAATAACTGAATCCTCATCTTCATCTAAGTCTTCGTTTTCACTTTCACTTTCCTCAGCCTCAATCCAGTCGAAGATAGGTTCATTATGGTGATCCACATATACATTCATTCTCTTGTCATTAGCATACGCCAAATCCAAAAATTCCTTGTAATCACCGTTGTTCACCAGTGTATGAATTCCAAGACCTAAAGACTCTTGTGGAAGGCAGAAATAGATGTCTTTGCTTCTCGAGTTGGTGAGCTTGTGAAGGAATTCCATGAATTGCTCATACCCAAACCCACTGAAGTCAACATCTCGCACTGATGCTCTGTTGGGATCAAAGTAAACTAAGGGATTGGGTGCAAACTGACCATTGTAGTGGAAATCCACTACAATGAAGTTCTGATCAGTAGGATTTGGAGATGATGCCATAGAACGGCTGAAGGAGATGAATGATCGATGGAGAATTTCGTGACCTAGTCGAGTTTAAGGACCAAATGAGACTTCGGGGTGTGGTTTAATGAGACGGAGACGAAAAATCGGGCCCTACATGCCACCTCTTTCGCCACGTAAGATAAAAAAATACACGTAGGATCAATAAACCGTTTGAAACCGGCTAAACCCGGTCGGAAGGGGAAAATTTGCATAAATTAACAAGTTAAAGGGTTAATAGAGCACGAAAAAAAGTTCAGTGACCAAATGTGATCAAAATCAAAAGTATGTTACCCTCTGAAGTCATTATCCCAAACTTCAAAATGTCGTAACTTCTTTGTTCTAACTTTTGACGTTCTTTCATACCCTCGGAAAGGTAGCGAGTAGCTCTACACTTCTACTAACTTTATTTAGCCTGAAAACCATCCGAACTAAAATCCAAAATTCATAAAAAGGCCCGGACCAACGCCTTTATCGATACCCTTGAGCTCTAAAGTACAAATCGGACCCTTTCATCACATAACCAACATCTCCCACATCCAAATGGCTATAAACCTTTCTACCCAAAGGCCCTAAGCCTTATCATGACAGATGAACGACCACATCCCCGAATAATGAAGGAATTCGAAACCGAGTGTCACATTATTGTTGAAGGCCAAAGAGGCAAACCAACATTGTGTTGAAGGACATTATTTTGTATGGATTGTATGTATATTGTTGTGTGTGTTATTTTGAGGAATTCACTAAGCTTTTTGCTTACAATTGTAGATTAAATGCTTTCAGGTACTTCAATTGATCGTGGGAAGCGACGACGTGACTGTACACACACATCAACAATTTATGATTTGAGATTCCATGATGTTTTATTTATAACTCTAATTTTGGATTTTGGTTTATGAACAAATGATTTTATCTTAGCTACAACTTTATGAAATTTGGGTATTCTTCTTTATTTGAAAATGTAAAAAGTTGTGAAATTTTAGGACGTTACAAAATCAAAGAAATTTGAATTCTTTAAATTCCATTAAAGTTTATGGTTGAATGAATTAGAGTTCTTTTGCTAAAAGAAAAGATCTTGGATTTTATTTATTATGCTTTTATTATAGAGACAGAAATATCTCTAAGATCCTCTTGATTTTAACCATGAGTAATCAAAGACAAAACTGCAAAAATAGTCCATATGGTTAGCTGAAAATTGTCACTCTGATCCAAAAAGGTTTGGACTAGCAACAGAGGTCCAAACTTTTCATTTTGTCGCGAGTTTGGTCCAACTTGTTTAAAACATTTTTTTGATATGTCGATTTTTCCCTACTTTTTTTCCAGGTTTATTTATTTATTTAAATACTATTCAGATTAAAATAAAATACCCACCCACCCCACTCTCTTTTAAAACAACACCAACTCTGATTGATTCATGCTTTGAAACACGCCATAGAAAGCTAGAAGTGGATTGGTTTCTTCTCTTTTCATTTGGAAAAAATGTGAGGAAAAGGAAAACATAACAGAATTATCATCAATAAAGATGTGTGTTCATTCATCCCTATTTCAACACTCTACAGATTTGGGGATTTTTCATTCTCTAATTTCAAAAACCTCACCACTCACTAACAATGAATTTCGGGAAAGAATTTGCTTCACAGATGATTCCAACATGGCGTGAAGCTACAACTACCTTAAAATTATCCTAAAAGACGCCGACGAGACTGTGTCATTGAAGAGAAAGGTGTCGCTTTTCAGAGTCTTCAACAATTTAACTAGTTGTTATGGTAACACTAGTCCAAGAAAAGACAAATAAGGATAGAGATGAAGCTCGAGGTCACCAAAGCAACATCAAACACTAGCTCCGATTAGGGGTTTCGTCGTCACTGCTATGAAGGTCCGTTTAGGGTTTCGTCGCCACTTCAAATGTAACGTCCTAAAAATATGATCCAAAATTTTCATATTTAATTTAGATAAACAGTATTCCAAAACATTATCCATACAACCGAAATGAAAATAAGTGTAACAAACATCATATCAATCAGAGTAATATCCCAAAAGCGGAAACCATATGGTGTGTGCAATGCAGTCATCCCGAGCTCTTCCCCTTGGATCCGGAAGTACCCGAAACACAAATTGAAAAGTGTAAGCACAAATCTTAGTGATTTCCCCAAGATACCGCATACCAAACATAAAACACATAACGGGCCCACCCCAAAGATTATAGCGGGCCCTGCCCTAACTTGCATAACGGGCCCCACCCAATGAGTATAACGGACCTCTCCCTAACTCGCATAATGGACCCTGCCCATATACAGTTCATTCTATATAACAAGTAATAACATACCTTATAATCATCGGGCCCCACCCAATAAGCATACAAACACATACACATGCTAGTGTCACACAGACAATAAGTATTCTAACATATTAGATCATGGGTCGGCATTGGTGCCTTTAACCTGCTATACATGGTAAGGAAACTCACCTCGACTACTAGATCTCATAGGAAAATCCGTGGCTGCTGGTCCGACGAATCCATGAGCTATCAATATAAAATAACACCCAATTAACATTTGGGTCTCAAACCATGACCAACAATCCATACTTGGGGTAAAAGACCATTTTACCCATTGCCTAGTTTGGTCCAATACTAAGGACCAAACTTCCCATTAACAATACCCAAAACCAAGTAATCATCCAAAGTCCATTTATGGCCCAATTTTCCAAATTGGGCCCAAATCCCTACATGGGCCTTACCCTAAAGCCCAACAATTTTCCTAGTCTAAAATACTTGTGCTCAGGTGGTCCAACAGGAGCTAAAGCATCCAGGCCCAATAAAATGGTCCAAACTTGAAGCCCAAAACGCTAAGCCCAACAAACCGAGTATGCGGGGCGTACTCAACAGTACGCTAAGCATACTTGCTAAATGGCTTGTACGTCGTGCGTACAGACTTGTACGCACAACGTACTCACCCAATAAACCAATATCCACAATAAGCACTTAATGCTTAAGACCAAAAGCTCAAATCACAGATCTTAGCCCTAATAAATGTCTAGAACCATAAAGTCACTGACTTGGTGAATTTGCATGCCCTAAAAGATCCCAACTTCAAGATATAACATTTTACTTTCACTAAATGGACATAAACTCATGCATGGATGGATCTAAACCTTAAAGGTGACAACTTTATGCATCTAGAACCTCAGAAATACCAAGAGTGGCAACTCAAACTCCTGGAGTGGTATCAAACCACTAGATCTCATAATTGGGGCCAAAATAGGACCAAAAATCACAAATGATATATCTAAGCCACTAATGAGAAAGTTCATAGCTTTTTACCTCAAATAAGATGGAAATGAAGCAAATAAACGAGATCCACAAGCTCTTCCTTGATCCACCACTTTGCACCAAGCTTCTACTTCTTGAATATGAACCAAAACACACAAAAATGAACACAATAAGCTCAAAACACAAAGGAGAGGCTTAGGTTTTCGTGCTTGAGGATATAGGGATAATAGAGGCTGAGAAATGAGGGTTTCATGATCCATAATGATGTTTATATAGTGCCTAACCCTGAAAATTAGGGTTTCTAAATGATTCACGTACGCCCTGCGTACATACACGTACGCCCAACGTACGTATCTGGAGTTTCGTTCCTGCATTGCATGAGTACTTTGAGCGTAGCATGTGGTACACACCGCACACTCACCCATCTTTTTCCTACATACAAGACTTTCCTCTACTTCTATTGTGTTTCTTCTTTGTTGTCCTCGGGTTCGTTGTAGTGATGGTAGTGAGTGGATACAACATTGTTGATGGTGTAGTTGGTGTTGTTGAGCCAGTATGGAGCGTTAGAATTAGAAAGTTGTAAAGGGTTTATTGGTTCAAAGGTTGTTATTGGGTTTTCTTTTTGCTATGTGTTTTTTTTTTTCAGAAAGAGAGAAAAGGTAGAGAATGGTGGTGTATATGTGTCTATGTGTAAGAGAGAGATAGAGAGAGAGAGAGTGTGTGTGTGTGTGTGTGTAAGAGTGTGAGTGAATGGTGGGTGGCTGGGGTGTTTTTTTTTTTCTTCTTTTTATTTCTAATCAGAAAAGAATTTAAACAAATAAAAAAACCGAAAAGGAAAATAGTAAGGGCAATTTTGCAATTATAAAAAGTTCAAAACAAGTTGGACCAAACTCACAACAAAATGAAAAGTTTGGACCGTTGGTGCTAATCCAAACATTTTTGGACCAAAGTAGCAATTTTCAGCTAACCACATGGACCATTTTTACCATTTGGTCTTAACCAAATTAAAAGTTCAAAACATATCATGATCATTTCTTCTATGTACACATATAAATCTTCACACATAAATACATACATTTTTCTTTAAATATCTAAGTTTGCTTCGAACTCCTAAGTGAATGAACATAGACCTAGCCTATGTTAGATTTTGGGTTTCGAGTTATATCAATGAAATCGCTTGGATAAATCAAGGATGGTGTATGATAAACACTTCCTAAAATCTGTGATTTCGACCCAATTTCCTAAGATGTCATGAAAATTGATTTACGATAATCCAGCATCAAACCAAATGGGAATACATGCCTATTTCGAAATTTGTAACACATGATACCATGTTTCCATTATGTTATTAAGAGACATTTTATAGAGAGAAGAACCAATTTTTTTGTCACTACTTCTCTTGTAATGTTCAAGTCTTCTTTTTATACAAAGAAAACAATAGTTTTACGGGATGAAACAAAGCCTCATTTTAATGAACACAAACATTTAGTTTTTATGTTAAAATTATCTTTTTATATATTATATGAAAATTCAAGAAAAATATCTTGGTTTGAAAATGCAAAATTTTAATAAATTAAATTTTTAATTATATAGAATATTTTTATCATTTTTATTAAAAATGATATAAGTTAAAAACACTCAATAGAATATATTTTAGTTATATTATATAATTTTGCTTGATTTTATTTTTTTTTACAAATTTACAAACCAAACATAAAATATATTTTATTTCAACAATATATTTTTGCCTTTTAAACCTTTTCCAATAATTTTGCTTTTTATGTTTTTGTCATAATAATTCATATGTTGGTAGGTTTAAATTTTAATTAATGTGTTGAAATCATTTATAATTAAATAATAATTTTCAAAACTATTTGGATTAAAATCATATAAAACTGTTTTTATTAGTTTATTAAATAATAAAAATTTATTGGATCATATGATACAACAAATTGTCGACACTCTACACAAACATATTTAAATATTATATTCTTAAACATGTTTTATTATTTGATTATAATAATTTACTGTCACTTGCTTTCAAAATAAATATTCTCACGCCGTAGTAATAAATGGTTGATTCTAAGGTCACACTTTTTACCCATTACTCATAAATAAGGTAATGTGACTATGGTAGTCATGTTTTACATTTGATAGACAAAAACAAACAAACAAATTAATTAATTAATAGCATAAAATGAAAATCACTAAAAAAAATTTCTTAACTTGCTATATCACCATTGTAATAATATAAGTTTTAATTGAGATATCAAATATTTGTATTTTAGTCTATCCAATTTATTTCGATTTTTATTTATAAATCAATATAAAACGTTGTTGTCTTAATGACATCTCCAATTCTACTATATTTTGTTACTGTATTTAAATTTAAAATGTAAATTGTATAATCTTATTACATTCTATTTCTAGATTCTATTTTTAGAGTGTAAAATAAAATAGATTCTATTTTTAGAGTGTAAAATAAACTTAAAGCAAAGTTGGAGGCACTTCAAACTCTATTTTACATTTAAAAAAAATAAAAATGTATTTGTAGATACTCTAAACAATATATTCAAATATTTATTTTATTAACATAACAATATAATACTTTTAGATACTTATAAAAAATGACAAAAATATTTGTATATCAGTTCAATCTTATTCTACTATACTAAAAAATACATTATTAGAAATGCTCTAAATGATATATTTGAATAGTTATTTTATTATTGTAATTAATACAATACTATCAAATACTAATAAAAAGTGATATAAATATTTGTATATCAATTCAATCTTATTCTACTATATTAGATAAAATAAATGACATGGTACCCAAACCTCTCTCAACATTTATATTGATATTTTACTAATTTTGTTAGAAATGGAATCAAATGATTAAATTAATAAAATATTGTGAAAAAAGAAAAAAAAATGATTTTAATTCAAAAGAACACTCCCTCGTTGAAAAAGCACGGGAAACAACCAACAAGAGAGAGCTCTCTCCGTCGAAATTCCACCAGACTCCTCCATACATCGTCCCCTTCTTTCAAACCCTTTTCAAATCCCTCTTTTGCATTTTCAAGCTCTCTGCAAACCCTAGCCATGCCGCTCATTATCCTCTCTGTTTGAATTACAACAACCGAGAGGTCCGTCGTTTCATTCACCGGCGACCGCTGGGCTTTAGATGGCTGAAACGCCGTCGTTTCACGTGGCATCGGCTAGGGTTTTCAATTTTTTGCTCCTCCAATCTCAGATCTCCTGGGGACCCACTTGAATCAACGATCGTCGAAATTTGAAAAAGTAAGGATTGAAAATTGTTACCGGTATGGCTGCCGGAAAGGGAGGGTTGTTTTTTGAGAAAATATGGAGATTCGTACGGACGATATATTTCATGGTGGTTATGATGTCGTCGTTATTGGTGTTATCGCTTCCTATTCTGGTAGCAATTGGTGATATTTTGGTTCCTTGTGTTCTGATTTCGAACTTTACCTGCGTTAGATGCTACAGCTTCAAAGAGCATCTGAATAGATACTCTTTTAGAAGTTCGTTGACCGATATTCCCGTGGTTTCAGTCGTCAGATCTCTCATAATCACCTGTATGTATGCAAGTTTATTTCCTTGTGCACATTTACGATTCTTATCGATCTTAAATTTTTTCTGTATGGCTGCCTGGCGTATTCTTTTCTATGGGCGTTTCGTTTCATATGCACATGTCTTGCAACCATCAACATCACAATTCAAATATTTTCACTCTGTGCTTTGTATTAATTTCTATTGTTTCTATCAGCGATGAACTTCAAGCTACTGTGATGTGCATATTATTTTCTCAGAACTGCTTGAAGACGCAAGAACAGATTCTGTGCTCTTGTTTGAATTCGATTCAGCAGTTTTTATCGCTTTAATCTTTGATTTCTCTCGCATAATTGCCATTTCTTTAATTAACTTTGTACCTATAAATTAAGGTTCATAGCAGTCTGAAAAGTAAAAAGTACTGTTACACGTCTCGATGACAATGATGTTACAGTATACACACTTGATAGCACATGGGTCTCTTAAAATCATCAAATTACCTAACTCTTTTTAGAAACCTCTGATAATGGTGTCTAAATGGTGTGGTTAGTGGATTTCCTCTCATCGTCTTCCTTTGACCTTTTCCTTTAAAATTCCATTGATTGCTATCTACATTTAATCAAATGAAATAATCACCGAAAAGAAAAAGGATTAAAAGCCCCTTATCTTTGCTTACACCTTACCATATTCTTTATCATTTCAGGTGTTTATATGATCTGTGATAGCCCTGTACTCTCACACGGACAGTATCTTGGAACAGTTACATTATGCTCTGCCTTTTCAGTTCTCCTTTTATCCATTAAAGTCTGCATTTTCACTGTTAATTCACAACTTGAGGCCGAAGCTTCATCATCTCCTTCAAGACAAAGACTCCATTTAAAGAAATCATGGGGGATGCCTGTACTCTTTCTGTCTTCTGTCGTTTTTGCCCTTGGACATACAGTCATCGCTTATCGAGCAAGTTGCAGAGCAAGAAGAAAGCTCATGCTTCACCGAATTGACCCTGAATCAGTAACTAATCCTCTCTTACTCACTTATATATATATATATATATATATATATATATATATATATATATATATATATATATATATATATATATATATATATATATATATATATATATATATATATATATATATATATATATATTAAAACCTTATGTTTTTTTGTTATTTCTTCATCTAAGTTCTGAATATAATTTCTAATACTTAGGTTCTTTCAAGCAAGCTTCTATTTACATCTGGGTATGCTAAAGTCCCAAGATCACCAACTCCTAATGCTGGTAGAACACCAAAAAGCGACAGCGAAATCAGAAGAAAACCATTCGGAGGGCAAAATCGGAATGATGGTGAACTTCCAGTTCGATTCCTCGCAGATGTTGATAGTCTATTCATGTGTTGCCATGGTGTCACTCTTCACTACAAACTCACAATGCCTAATCCACCTTCACGTACTCTATCCTCCACTCTACTCGAAAGACCTTCCATTAACGTTATCCCAAAAACACAATATCATCTTCGAAGGAGTTACAGCAATCAACTCCACACATCTCCCCTCTATGCCCCTCTATTAGATGTCCCCACTTCCCCTTTAGAAGAAGTTCCCATTTTTAGCCTCGATGAGGTCACTAATGAGAATTTGATTAGTAAAACTAAAAAACATGTTTCTCATTCACTCGAACAAGTTCCTGAAATCAATGGGCAATTTGGGATTGTATTAGTGCATGGATTTGGAGGAGGGATTTTCTCATGGAGACATGTTATGGGCGTTTTATCTCGCAATGTTAATTGTATTGTCGCTGCGTTTGACCGACCTGGATGGGGGTTGACTTCTAGACCAAAACGACGAGAATGGGAAGCTAATAATTTACCTAACCCCTACATGCTTGATACACAGGTGAAGTATTTTAAATCATAAAATACCATTTTATTCTTTATTGAATATTGATGAGTTTAATATTATTTTAGGTTGATATGCTTTTGACATTCTGTAAAGAAATGGGGCTTTCTTCTGTTGTTCTTGTGGGTCATGATGATGGAGGTCTTGTTGCTTTAAAAGCTGCACAAAGAGTGAAGGCATCCGGGAGTCTTATTGATGTAAGTAATGAGTTAGTTAACCGATTTTTATTTTATTTTTTTTTAATTTGTAAACTAATGTTTTATTTATTTTCAGGTGGAGATAAAGGGCGTGGTGTTACTAACAACAAGTTTATCAAGAGAAGTTGTTCCAGGGTTTGCTAGAATTTTAATGCGAACATCTTTAGGGAAAAAGCATTTGGTTCGGCCTTTACTTAGGACAGAAATTTGTCAAGTTGTTAACAGAAGAGCATGGTATGATGCTACAAAGCTAACAACAGATGTTTTAAGTCTCTACAAGGTAATATTAATATTATTATTTTTTTTTTAAATTAAAAAAAAAAAAAAAAAAGTATATTGAATTTTTATTGTTTTTTCATGGATGATGAAAATAGGCACCACTATGTGTAGAAGGTTGGGATGAAGCATTACATGAGATCGGAAAATTGTCATGTGAAACGATTCTTTCACAACAAAATGAATCATTGTTGGTGAAAGCAGTGGAGGAGTTACCACTTTTGGTTGTTGCAGGAGCTGAAGATGCACTTGTTCCTTTAAAATCCGTTCAACTTATGGCATCCAAGTTTGTAAATTCTGTAAGTTTTTTTTTTTTTTTTTTTTTTAAAAAAAAAAAAAAATCTAAATGTATAGCATTTTAAGTGAAATATGGAAAATATGATATACTTGCAGAGACTAGTGGCAATATCTGGATGTGGGCATCTGCCACATGAGGAGTGTCCAAAGGCGTTGCTTGCAGCTGTATTACCATTTATTACCAAACTGTTAAGCCAATAGGGGAATAGGGGGAGGGTGGGGGGATTTGTCATATGTAGTAGGAGGAGGGAGAGAGGGTATTTAAGTAATTTGTTTGATTTTTTTTTTTTTTGGAGGGGTTTGGTTTTATTCACCTCAAGAGGTAGAGTCCAAAGTGGTCTTTCCTTTTGTGTAATTTTGGTACTCACGTACGTGTAATTTGTTTACTCGTTTGTGATTCAAATTGTTTATAACAGCTGCTGTTGAATCCAATTGTTTGTTATACAGACACAAAAACAAGAATGTATATGCCAAGCAAAATTTCTACTTACATGTCAATGTCATTAATTAAATCTAGAGTAATCATGTTTCATGGTTGGAATACCTATTATCGTCAAATAATTAGTATCTTTATTAACTTATTAAATAGTACATCTTTGAAAATTATATAATAGTGATTCCTTTTATATTAAAAAATTTAATCAATTAAACCGAATCAAACTAACATTGTTGTATTTTGTCTTTCATTTTAGACACTTATTGCAAAAAATTAGTAAAATTTAAAAAATTAGTAAAATTAAACTTCTTTTATCAGTTTAATGAATTAAATCAATTAATCCAGGTATATAATAATATATATAAATACATTAAATCAATTAATCCAGGTATATAATAATATATAAAGATGTTATATACATCTATCAAACAACTTATTGACACTTGTCAAATTCTTATGCGTGTGAATAAATGGCATTTTCTTGATTTTTGAAGACACTATATGTAGTTATTTATGTATTCCTGAATTAAGTTCATATATAGAGCAACAAAGATACGTTTGCCAACTGATTAGCCTTCAATCACAGTGGATTGAAGGCGTTGATTTCAAAATCATATCAGTTCCATTTAACCAAATATTCTTTGCATATGGAGTACACTATGTACTTATATGGAATGTTAAATGAATATCTATTTAGAATCGCATCAATCATGCATAATCGTTCATCTTTTACTTATAACAGGTAATAATTTCCAAAAATTTCTTTCAATTACATCTATATACATAATACATTCATGGTCGTTTCCTTTCAGGTTCTGGATATTATTTGCGTTATTTTTTGCAACTATGCTGAAGTCTAATAGTTTGTCGAGAAACATCTCACATAACCACAAAACCAAAGGTCTATTATCATATTCTAAATCTAGTTACACCTTTTGTCTCAAGGACTAAGATCTCAACCTATGGTTGATGACACATTTCCACCAACACATCATACCACTGGTCTACTAGTCATTCAATAGTAGTTTTAATGAAACAGTTAACACGTGGTTAATGAAATAAACAAACAAAATAAAAAATAATTTAAGACAAAAGTGCAAATTTGGTCCTTGTGGTTTGTAAAAATCTTTGAATGGGATCCAAAAAGTTTCCGACTTGCACAAAATGTTCAAAATCAAGGTTTTTCTGGGTTTTTGGTCCAAAAAATTTAAAATTACCTATTTACCCTTTTAATTTCAGTTTTGTATTTTCTTTTCTTATTTATTTTAATACTTTATGAAATAAAAATAAAAAACCTCCACCCTACCGATACCCCCTCTTTCTTTCTCTTTCTCTCTCACTCATTCTCATTTGTTATTTGATAATAAAAAAAAGAAGCAGCAACAGCAAACAACCAAAGATGCTGTTTCCACCTTAACTAGCAGACCATCATGGCATCCCCCCTCTTCCTGTGAATAACGATTGATCCACCCCTATTGTTTCCTTCCATTCGTTCTTCCCTTATTTCAATCATGTTCCTTTCATTCAAAATCAAATGAAGACGGGAACAAGAGATGCTTTCTTCCTCTTTGCAATTAACCAACATCTTCAACTTCTTCGTTCGTTTTTTTCTTGATTTCTATCAAGAAGCTTCTTTGGAGATGGAGTAGCATCCGGCGAGACAACGAGACTGTCAAACATCAAACCCCAAAACCCTTTTCCCATTCATCGGGTTCTTACAAAACGAGAAAAAAGAATAATAATAAGAAGAAAACATGTGAATGATGATCGAACGACACCCATTTTTCTGTCGACTGAATCAGCTAAGCACACACTGTTTTCATTAATCAACCCTCCACCCAAACCCTTCCTCTCTCTCGTCAAACAGTTTTTGCTTCCCCCATTTCCTTTCCTCGTCATGTGCTTCTCGACGATAAAAAGAAGAGGCAGCGGAGGTGCCATCGCAAACCATCCACCGCCAGTCGCCGCCACCACATGCTACTGCTATTGTTATTCCGACCACTAGAGAACCACTAGAGGTCTGGAGAAAAGATCAGTAGCCACTAGATCCAAATCGTATTTGCCTCCAGACTTCCTTCTTGATGTGGTCGTTCGATCGTTTTTTGTTCCTTTGCCCAATCAAGAAATAATTGAAGGCTCTAATCCACGTAAGTTTGAGCCAATAAAGACATCTAGCCCCTCCATCCGCAGAGGGAGAGAAAAGAGAGAGAGATAGGAGGAGGAGGACGAGGAGGAAGAGTGAGAAGGGGGAGGGCTCCGGTGGGGTGGGTAGCGAGAGAGATGGGGTGAGCTAACATAATTCCTTTTTTGCATTAATATTTATAAAATAAAAATACAAAAAATACAAAAAAAGAAATTTAAAGGGCAAAATCGTCAATTCAAGTGCCCCATGGAGCAAAAATACAAAAATTTGTTAAGTTTAGGACAAAAAACCTAGAAAAACCTTTATTTTGGACCTTCTGTACAAGTTGAAAACCTTTTGGATCTCATCCAAAGATTTTTGCAAACCACAAGAACCAAATTTGCAGTTTGGTCATAATTTAAAGCAAATAGTTTTAATGAAACAGTGAGCATGTGGTTAATGAAATAAACAAACAAAATAAAATAAAAAATTAAACCAAATAATTGTTTTGAAAATGAAAACAACCATAACCGAAGAACAAAATTGAAGAGTGGAAAATAAAACTAAATTGAAAAACCAAAATATTTAAAAACACGGAAAAATACGACTAAAAAAATCTCATGTTTTAAAAATTCAAGAAAAATATCAAAACTAGAAAAATACAACCAATAGATAAATATTATAGTACCACTTTTTAAGTTTTCTGAAAATATATTTAAAACTTAATAGTTTTATTGACGTTGATTTTGGACATCAACAATATAACTCCAATTTGTGAAAATTCTTTCGAACGTATGTATGCTTAGTTGATGGGTACATGGATGACAGAATGGATAAATTCAACACCAGCTTTGCTTTCGTTAGCTTTATCAGAGCAAATGATGAAAGCAACATGGAAGCAGAGGCTAAAAAAACTCAAAATTGAGGAAAATCCTATAAGACTAACATAAAAAGAATTAACAAAAGAAGATTAGGGTTGGATCGATACAAAATGCATGCTCCTCATTAAATAAGGAGTATAACAAGTTTTGTAGATCATGGAGAGGAGGAGCATCGAGCTCTTGCAAATTGCAAATAAGCATCGTTCTTCTGATGATGCATTACAAGGGAATAATGGAGGCGGTTTGTGAGAAAATTGGTATATAAGCTTCTGGTTATATTTCCTTTATATGATTAATAACGTGCAGAATACAAAGTTTTTATACAGGGAAAAAGGAGATAACAATGACCTAACTAACTTTAAGCTATTTATACTCAAAAGATAGAGATGGCCATTAATTGAAAACATAGATAATGACTGCAAGTTGGATAATTGGTTCCTTTACTCCCCCTCAAGTTAGAGCATTGAAATTTCTAATGCCCAACTTGACCAATAACGAGCATAAACATTGTGAACCAAGTGCTTTGGTTAGCAAGTCGGCTATCTGATCACGGGTGTCAATCCACATCGGTGTAATCTCCTTTGACTCAACTCGTTCTCGTACAAGATAGCAATCTATTTCCACATGTTTTGTTCTTTCATGAAAGACGGGGTCATATGCAATATGACGAGCCGTTTGGTTATCACAAAAGAGAGGCGTCGACTTGTCTACTTTGATATCAAGGTCCGTGAGCAACCATCGAACCCAAAGTACCTCACTAACAGTCCTTGCCATGGCTCGATATTCTGCTTCAGCAGACGATCGAGAAACAACTAACTGTTTCTTTGACTTCCAATATATTGGTGCACCACCAAAAAACAAAAGATAACCGGTTCGAGAGCGTCGAGAAAAGGGACAACCCAGCCAGTCTGAATCACTATAAGTTGTGAGATCTATACCACCTTCTATTGGGATAAGTATTCCTTGACCTGGTGTACTCTTGAGATAACGAAGAACTCTTGTAGCTGCATCTAGATGATTCTGTTTAGGATTTGAGACAAACTGACTTAAAACATTCACCGCATACGTAATATCCGGTCGGGTCGCTTGGAGGTAAAGAAGCCTACCAACCATGCGACGATATGTACCTGCATCAACGGAGCTTTCTTCATCACCCCTGTCCAATTTGAGGTTCTGTTCCATGGGGAATTTGCTAGGACGGCATCCCCGTAAACCGCTATCTTCCAAAATGTCCAACGTATATTTTCGTTGGCTTAATACCAGTCCTTCTTTTGTTCGTGCTACTTCAATCCCAAGAAATATTTGAGGTTTCCAAGGTCCTTGATGATAAACTGAATACCGAGAGATGACTTTGTTTATTGAATTTTTGTTGAATTGTTTCCCATAATTATCACATCGTCCACATAGGTTAATATTGCCACGAAAGTATTTCCTTCTTTATGAATAAAAAGAGAATTGTTAGCATGAGACTGTCTAAATTTAAGAGCAAGGAGGGCTGATGTGTGTTAAACGAGCTAATTTTAATCCTACTTTTAGTTCATAAATTAAGCACACAAAAGCAGTGAACCCGTCTTTTAGTGGTATAGTTGGATAACTAGGGTGTCGAACTCAGGGAACGAAAATTAATCTAATAACTAATTTTAACTAAACAAGTAATAAAAGTAAAATGATTTTTTCTCTAGTTTTACAAGATTAGAAACTTAAACATAGCACTTAAACAATTAACTAACTAAACAATTAAAACAAATGACAAATATACCAAATTTATTAAAGGGTTTTTGTTTAGGTTCAACTAATTCACTCCTATGGTTATTTAAATGATAAATTGATTATTATTGGTTACCAACTATAGTGGTTAGGTTCATGTTCATTACTCCCAACCCTTGAACAATTAATCAATTCAAACTAATTAATTCCTTAGTTCAATTGTTTGGATTAAATAAGATTTGTAATTGTTTAATCAAGTTGGTGTTTCAATTAACCTCTTGTTTGTTGGTTTCTCAAACAAACTCACACATTAATTTACCCATTATCTAATTAATCTTAATTTCATATTCATTACTCTTAAGCATATGATAAAGCGTTCACATAACATATGAGGTTAAAATTAAGAGATGTTCATGCAGCTTAATTACCTTCCAATTAACAGAAAATAGTTGTTATTAATGCATAAGGTTCTTTAACAAACTTAATTTAATAAGATCACCAAATAACAATCAATCAAAAAGTATATTTTAAACCATAGGAGTAAATTAGTCTTTCCCAACAGAAAGAAAACAAATTTAGTTCATAGTCATAACAAAAACAAACTCAAAAATAGATTTAAGTAAGCTAAACGTACTTAATTCCTAAAGCTAAGTGGAATGATTAACCTAATTGCCTTGATTCTTCAAAGGATCGAAGGTTAGGGTTCCTTAGCTCCTCCAAGGCTTCTTTTTCGCAGGTTTAGCTCTCAAAATCACCAAAAGTCTTTTCCAATTGGATAATGGTTTGGTATTTATAATTATCACAAAACTGGGTGTACTCGGTGAGTAGCAGACCCAACTCGCTGAGTAGATGCATGTTATACGTCTTATACCAGGAGTCTTGACTTATCTTCTGGAATATTCTAATGTACTCGCCGAGTAGCCTCGAGAACTCACCGAGTAGGAAAGCTTTTGTCCCTCATTCTTCATTCTTTGGTCTCTAATTGCTTCCCATTGTTCCCTTTCACTCCCATGCATGTCTTTTGGACTGAAAACAAAATTTAAACATTATTAAGTACCTTTTATCCACATTATACACATGATTAGTTAAAAATGAATAAAAAAGTATGCTAAATAATTAACTAATTATGCACATATCAAGGGCATATGTGAATTTGTGGTACCAATTTCGGGAAGTCTGCTTCAACCCGTACAACGATTTCTTGAGTTTACATACCCTAGTCTCATCTTTCTTGGCAAAACCTTGTGGTATTTTCATGTATAAATCTTCATCTAAGTCGCCGTGTAAGAACGCATTGTTCACATCGAGTTGATGTATAATCCAATTCTTCTTGACCGCGACTGCTAATAGTGTGCGAACCGTAACAAGTTTAGCCACTGGTGCAAACGTATAATGGAAATCCACACCTTCCATTTGTGTATACCCATTTGCCACGAGACGAGCTTTATAACGTTCCACTTCTCCATTCGGCTTGTATTTGATTTTGTAAACCCACTTGGAGTCAATGGCTCGTTTTCCTTTTGGCAGATGTTCGAGAGTCTATGTCCCATTTTGCTCGAGAGCTTGGATCTCTTTCTTCATCGCTTCTTTCCATCTTTCATCCTGTACTGCTTGATTAAATCATTTTGGCTCAACATGTGAATTGATGGCTGCTAAGAAAGCCTTGTGAGATTTTGAAAAAAATATCATAACTGACATAATTGGAAATAGGATGTACCGTTGAGGTGCCTTGATTGGTTGCGGGTCGCGGGTGGCTTACTAACGAGGGCAGCTTTACCACAAAGTCGTTGAAACGCATCAGTTGGGTTTTAGTTCGTGTTTCTCTAATCTCATTTTCCATTTGGTTGTTTTGTGTATTAACCAAGGCATCATCATGACCATTGTTAATGTCGACCTGCATGGGAAACTTGCAACTATCTATTGTTGATTTTAAACACTTTAGTGCCCAAGTGTAGTTGGATTCTGTTTCCTTATGCAGGTAGACAAATGCTAAGCAAAAGGTCTGATTAGTTAGAGTTCAACCGACTATTTTATGGAGGGGAATCTCGTATCTATTTGTTTTGTATGTCACATCTATCAACATGACATGTGTGGATGTACGCCACATCTCCAATGATCTTTGGTGAGCAAAAAACAAATCTTAAAGCTTGTTGGTTGACTTATCGACACGACTGTAGTAGATATAGATATTCTCAGCTAAGAAAGACATAACAACTTGCATTTGAGTTTTGCCACTATTCTCCTTCATCTTGAATTTTTGGCGTGCATTATATATAGTTGGAAGAATGGATAAATTTTCTACATTTTCTTTCTTTAATGTAGATAATATATTTTTTGGTTTCATATTTTTTCTTATCAAATCTTCCACTAATCGGGTTTCATTTTCAGAAAGACGCATTGGATATGGGTGACCTTCTTAAATATAAGGAGGGCTCGTAATTATGCATTTCACATATAACTTTTAATGACCAACAATTATATTCTGATGAATATTTTTCTTTTAGTGCAAATAGACAGTTAATTTTTTTGGTACCGGTAATTTGGTGGATTTTTTTTTTAATTTTTTCATATTTTTTTAATGTACCACTGTGATCACATAGAAAAAAAATATTTAAGTTAGCAATAGATATTTTTATTACAATAACGTAACCAAGTCCACGCCCCGTATTTTGCACCCAGTCTATTAGTTGCTGACGAGAATTAAATACCTAAAAAAATATTTTTTTTGATTAGATACAAGTAAACTTATTAATTGATAATAATATTAATAAATCTAAAACTTTATACCATGGTAGTTTCAAATTCTGATGTGTCACTGATAAAATTAGTATTTTCATTCTCGTCATCTTAAAATGCATTGTTTGTGTAAATATCATTAGCCTAATCAATACATACAAATATAAATATGTAATATATAAAAACATAAATATATGAATAATAATAAACGAACATACCTCGTAATTTAACTCATCAAACGATGACAAATATTCTAGCAAAGACATTTTTCTTTTACTTAGTCTATCGTTTTTTCAAACTATCGTATAATGAAAATGAAGTTTGGGACACATTCATTTATAGTAATACTTTAGGCATGAAAAAGAATACCATATAAATTATATGGTAAGTTAAAGGACCATAAATGTAAATATAGTTATATTATTTTCATTTGATCCTAATCGGCATTCATTTAGACCGCAGTAAAATGAAAATAAGATATTTATTGTAAATATATGGTAAGATAACGGACCATAAATGTAAGTATAGTTATATTATTTTGATTTGATTATAGTGATATTTATTTACACGGTACTAAAATAAAGATAATGTATTTATTCTAAATGTAAGATAAGTTAAATGACCATACATGTAAATATAGTTATATTATTTTGATTTGATAGTTAATCGGTATTCATTTACACCGCACTAAAATAAAGATAAAATATTTATTGTAAATGTAGGGTAATTTAAAGGATCATAAATGTAAATATATTTATATTATTTTGATTTAATTGTAGTGGTATTCATTTAGACCGCAGTAAAATAAAGATAATGTATTTATTGTAAATGTAGGATAAGTTAAAGGACCATAAATCTAAATATAGTTATTAGTTTTGCACGAAATACGAAATGGAAGTACGAGGAGTGTTATTATCTTTTAGAATAAAGAAGGGTATAAACTCAATATATTTACATTTCCTAATTCTAATAAATAAGTAGAACTCGGCCACGTGGCATTCTCCCAGCCCCCCAAAATAGAGTTTTCCCGCACATTTTTTCTTCTATATTTACGTAAATGCCATTGAATCCGAAAATTGAATAAAAGTTCAAACTGATGCAATATATCAGGAAATTTTAGCTGTCAACTGCATTCAAAATATTCATGCATTAATTTTAAATGAATAAAGATTATGGAAATAATTTGAAAAAATATGTTAATGAATGATCAGATTCGAAAATCACGATTAAATTTGAAAGTTTGTTTATTTTGATTGCAAATTCAATATATTGCAATCATTAAATCCCTAAAAATCTGCAGTATTTTTTAGCAAACGTAAATATCATTTATACGGTTATTTTGTTTTTACCATTCTGCTCCATAACAATTCTGCTCCATAGAAACCACAACAAACGTATTCTTCTTCATTCTTTGTTATTCTGCAACGCTTCAAGAATTAAATATCAGGTTAGTGTATTCAAAAATCAGAATTATCAATATTCTATTTCCTCCATGTTCTTATTTATCTGTATCTATCACGTTCTCATTGTATGATTTCTATTCTTCTTCTTTTTTGTAATTCTTCTTAATCGTCTACTTCTTCTACCTTTTCAGTTTAAAAGACGAAAAACTAATGAACATTACAAGTTCATTTTCTTTAAAAAAAATTAAAAATAGTCTTTTTCAGATGTGCACAGTAACTTTTTTTTATGGTATGAAATTTTAAAATTTGTTTGTTTTTATCTAAATACAATCTCAAAAAAATTTAGAATTTTAAAATTTATGAGTACATTAAGTCAGTTGTTATTGTCATGTGTTGATTTTTAATTTTTCTGTTTTACTCATTGTTATGTTATCTGTTAGTGTTAGTATGTTGCAGGGGCATTTTCCGTATAATTGTCGTTTTCATGTTTATTATATATTTGTGTTCCATCTTATTATATAAACTTTTATTCAATCTAAAACATTATTTCATATGAATTATTTGTTTTTGTTTGTATTCCATTTTATTATAAAATGAATTATTCAATTTAAAAATTTATGAGTACATTAAGTCAGTTGTTATTGTCATGTGTTGATTTATAATTTTTCTGTTTTACTTATTGGTTAGGATGTTCCGTACATTTTAAAAGGTTGCTAATTTTCCTTATAATTCTATAATGATTAAATTTATTGCAGAAAATGGAAATAGGAAATAAGGTTTACCTAAATAACATTGACCAGATAGATGAAAAATCGCATATCAAGGTTCGGGTGCTTAAAATTTGGAACTTTGTCAGAAATAATAAAGTTTGTTCCATTGAAATGATCATCATGGATGAGGAGGTTTGTTGTATTTGATATATTTTTTATTCATCATTCAATATTAGACATGTTTTATGTAATTTTTTAGAATAGAACATTCCCTTTAACGGCTGTTTACTTAATAATTTTTTTCATCATATTGATGAATCCTACTTTTTTTCATTTGTTACCATTTAAATCTTATTAGTTGATTTTGGTTATAACTCAAATAAAATATATTGCCCCTAACTTGATAAGTATTTCATATATCGCAATTAACAATTAAGACAAATCAATCAATCAATCAATTTGTATAATAAAAATGCGAAATTCTTAGCTTTCTTCCCCAATTCGCATTCTACTGTAAAATTCGCATTCTTCATTCACCCTCTTTCTTCGCATGTTCCAGTCATTTTTTTTTAGTTCATTCGCATTTGAGTTGTTTGTCTCACCAAATGCGAAATTAATATTAACCATAATCACCTTCGCATCTTTAACCCCAATCCATACAACCTCATATGCGAAACCCAATTTTGATTTGTATTACCAAATGCGAACATTTTTGCTTTTACACGTGAACTGCATTTGACTCCAATATTGAACAAATCACATTTCACAGTCCTTCTTGACTTCGCATTTTTCTTCACGAATCGTCCCTCAATCAATAACCCAATTAACCCAATTGCGAATCCAAAATCAAAACTTATCTGTTTTCATATGTGAACCCAACTGATTGGCTTTTCGAAATCAAATTCGCAACTCCAAATCGTTTGATTATTCGCCCCAATTCCAAAATCAAATAACAGATCCTTCGTATGATTCATTTAATAACCAAGGCTTCGTTCCAGAAAACATCGAATTTAACAGTTATTCGTTCCCACAATCTTTAACCTCCGTTTAAAATCGATCCCTGTATACAAACCCAATAACCAATCGAACACATACCATTCGAAAACAATAATCATTACACCCTTCAACAGATTTGACATCGCATTTCAAAACAATCGATCTTACTTCATCTACTTGATATATCGCAATTAACAATTAAGACAAATCAATCAATCTGCATATGTCCAATTAGAATGATGAATAAAAAAAAATAGTTTTCAAAAATCTTCATTTCTAATTAAATACTTCCTATTTAGTTAGTAATTAAATAATTACCAATAAAAAAAATTATTTAAATATTCAATATTACAATTTATAAGTTATCAGAATTATTGATATAATATTTTATTAAATAATTAATTTTTAAATTCAATTCAAAAACAGCACCCGTGGGTTCCACGGGTTTTAACCTAGTGTATTTATATATGTGTGAAAAAGTTGAAATATCAATATACAAATAAGGATTTAAAGTAATTTTTTTTAAAATAAAGAATGGTATAAATTGAAAATATATAGTGTTAAAATTATTTAATCTTTGAAAATATATTATAAAATAAAAGATATAAAAAATGTCCTAAAATATGGAATTACAAAGTTAATTAAAAAATATAAAATATAGATAAAAGTCTGTCTTGTAATTTGGGTTTAAAAAGGATGATGTTAATAAGACACTCCTTAGACACCCTATAATCATTTTTATAAAAAATCAACCTATAATCAACTTCTTGTAATCATCTTTTTCGGAAAACAATGCAATTTCAACCAATAAAAATATTTCAAACATTAATTAGGGTTGTCTAAATGGTAAAATAAAATGTCTTGTTAGCCAACCCTTTTAAAAAATATAATAGTGGTTTTGACCCTTTTATGTGTTTAACGACTTTGGATTTTATGGCGCCTCAAATATTTTATTTCACTAAAATCCCTTCTACATGACAGGCTGACAGCACCATCCTTTCACCCTGGGAAGACAATGCATGGTCACGCAATTTTGTGAAAGAGTGTACGGCGGCGATTCTGTTCGATTCCATAGCCTCGTAGCCTTTGGTTCTCATCCCTCCCTGGCGCATATTAGCATTCATTTATCTTTTACTGTTTACGCCATAGCCTCGTAGCCTTTGCTCCTCTCCCCTCAAAGTTATCCGATAAACATTTTACTTTTTGCTGTTTCCGCCATAGCAATCTCACTGTGTCTCTGTTAATGATCACCATTTTCCGAACGACGAGTTCGAAACTGGTAAGGTTATTTTTTCTGATGCATTTGTGTATATGATCAAACATCTACCATCTGTTTTCTCAGACTAGATTTTAAATTTCCGAACGCCGAGTTCGAACTGGCAAGGTTATTGATCAGTCTATTTCTTATGCATTTGTTTGTGATTACGCATATCTAACTGTTTCCTCACACTAGATTTTAATTTTATAATCCGTCGATACAGATATCTAGGGTCTATAGTAGGGTCTTTGTTCTTGTTATGTTTCTTGTGGTTTCTCTCGCGAACATGTGGTGAATGTGATTTGAGTTTTCCTCGCGATGCAGCATTTATTTATGCTCAAGCGTTTGTTTCACTGTAGATTTTGAATTTATTTCAGTCTCTAGGGTTTCTAGTAGTGGTTTTCATCGTTGTATCATATCAGTGCTGGTTTTTTATCTTCTGTGTGATTTTTCTCCCGTTTTGCTTGAATAATCGTCATTTTTCATATCCAATTAACTACGCAGCGTTTTTTTTTTTTGTAGATAATGAAAGAAGCAGTTGATGATGCTAGTAAATAAGGTCGTTCGTGATTGAATTCTCATTTCAGGACTTTCTTCCATCGGAGCAGGTTGTTGACTTGTTGTTGGTTCTCTTTGGTGTTTTGCTTCTGGATATTACAGTTTCCAGATATGTAATATACTTCCATTAATTTGTAATCTACAGTTATGTCAGATCATATTAAAGGAAAGGCAAATGCATCTTCTGAGAATATCCAGTTCAAATGGGGGCAAAAGGAGCAAAATAATGGAAAGAAGCATGATAGGCAATATTATAGATCATTTACCTACGATGGTGTAGACTACTTCCTTTATGATTCTGTATACATATGGTGTGAAGGTCAACCAGAGCCCTATATTGGTAAACTTACAGAGATATATGAGACAAAACATCTTGAGAAGAAAGTGAAAGTTGTCTGGTATTTTCATCCCACACATGTTCGAAAGTATTTAAGAGGCACTCAAACACTCAACAATGAATTATTCTTGGCTTCAGGTGTAGGTCGAGGTCTCTTTAATGTCAACCCTTTGGTAATCAAACATCATTTTTAAACTCTTCCAAATATGCCCTTTTGGCCTTTTGTTATCTTTCTAATTTACAACTATCTCTTTCTAGGAAACAATAGCAGGGAAATGCGATGTTGTATGCACATCAAAGGACAAGAGGAATCCTCAACCATCTATTGAAGAAGTGGAAATGTGTGATTATGTATTTTACAAGACATTTGATGTTGAAAAATTAAGATTATCAGAAAGATTTCCCGATAAGATAGCTGGAGTTGAAGGTTTGTGTGAATTGTGATAACTTAATACTTTCTAAACATGTTCATGTGATATAACTTAATACTTTCTAAATGTCCTGAATCTTTTTTGTTCCAATATGGATTCAGTTGGATTCTTCTTTAATCCGAGAAAACATTTGGAAATTGGCACTCCTCCAAAATCCAATTGGAACTCCAAAGTTTCAGGGAAATCAAATTCATCTTCCAAATTTGAAACAGGTCACTGTTCTACTGCAGTAAAAGATGAAGTATCTGGTAATATTAATAAAAGTTTATTTTTTAATCCAATAATCTTTTTTTAATCACTTACACTTGACCTATTTTTACAGATTTTAGGGTTCCTCGTTCAAATCTTGGTAGGCTAACAAACTCATCAACTAGTGAATACCACTTGAACAAAAGGAAGCTTCAAGACTCTAAAGTTAAACCTGATAAGTCCACTAAAAGACCAAAATTGGTAAATCATTTAAATATTATATAAATGCTCTTGTTTTCTTACTTTGGCGTATGAATCATTCTTATTTTGAATTCATTAAATTTGAAGACTTAGATACTACATATCCATATGCATGCAGGATTCAAGCAATTGGTTCAAGGAACAAGTGAGTTATCTTCTACTTATCTACACTTTTTTTATAAGATTTGTCACACACCATGGATTTTTTCTGCAATATGAAGTAATATGAACTGAAAAATGTTACAAAAAGAGGCATAAATCTAAATTGAATAAGTGAAAATATTTTCCTTCTTTTGATCAGCCATGGGAGGAAAGGATGCAGATAGCTAATGAAACAGGCTCCCTTGTATTACTAGAGAATCTAGATCCATCCCTTACATCATTAGAAGTAGAGGCATGTTAATATTTTAAAACTATACTCTGTTCATACTTTCATATGGTAATTTAATAATTTATCATTCCCAAATTTTCCATTTTTTAAAATCAGGATATTGTTTTGGATGCTTTTCATAAAAAGGCTAGTGCAAAGATGATACAGTGTAACGCGTATTCAAGCCCACACAATGGTATATCACTGTGATACATGCAAGACAATATTTGTGCTTTGTTAATTGTTTTATTTATGTTTTTGGATTAGGACAAGCTCTTGTGATATTTAATTCAAAAGATGAAGCAGATTTTGCTATTTCTGAGTTAAAAACCAGATGTCTAATGCTTGGAGATCTAAGGTAGACTCTACTCATCATGTTGATTTAATTATTATTTACATTTTCAATTTTGGTAACAAGTTTTGGGTTGACAAATGACAATTTCAGACCCATTGTTGGTAGTAGACCTTCATTGAAGGAGAAAGGTAAAAAATCAAGGTACTTTGGTCATTTAACATTCAAAACCATGAAACAAATGCGGTCTATGGATATGGTAATTTTAAGCTTCTTTTACTTTACCCTATTAATCCAAGAGCTTTTAGCTTTTTTGCTAAAGATTTCTAGTATCTTTCTAGATAAATCTAGAATCATCAGCCTTCCTTTTTTTGTGTGTAGAGAAACGCAGTTTCCACATCCCACTTTTCACAGCCAAATACCATTGATTTTGAGATGGCACTCGAGTGGTGCACACTGCAAATGAGGTGGAAATTCTGTTGGGATGGATTATACGAGGTAACCATCACATTTCATTCTCTATATTCTCTATACATTTAATAAATAGTAAATTTTCTTATTTTCTTATATATGTATATACCCTTCTATCCTTCCAGCATCAAGGAAAAGAAATTGCCGACCTTAAAACACAACTTTCCAACCACAAGGACTAAATATGTAAAAATTCCAAATCACCACAAACACAAGAGATCGATAGAATTTCCATCTTTTCAAGCTATCAACTATGATATATTGTTTTAGTTTTTTACTCTTTGGAGGATTTGTTGATGAGTGACTTGTGAATGTGAGGGATAACTCCACCACCAGCAATCGTTCCTTTTATAAGCGTGTCAAGTTCTTCATCTCCTCTTATCGCAAGCTGTAAATGTCTTGGTGTTATACGTTTCACTTTCAAATCCTTGCTTGCGTTACCGGCTAACTCGAGCACCTCCGCCGTCAGATACTCTAGTATAGCCGCCGTGTAAACAGCTGCCGTTGCTCCGACTCTTCCGTTAGCAGCCACTCTCGTCTTCAGAAGCCGGTGAACTCGACCCACCGGAAACTGCACAAATCGCATAACAATCTAATTAAACAAACTCCATTCGTTTAATCATTTATCAGATCTGACTAAAGTCAACACAGTCTTCTCTCCGATTCTCCGTTTCCGTTCGCCGGTGAATCGGAGATTGAGGAAAGGAGAAGAAACCTGGAGACCGGCGCGTGAAGAGCGAGTCGTCGGCTTCTTCTTGTCTTTGTCCTTGTTGGATAATACGTTTGTTTTCCCCGTTAGCAAACCTTTTGCTCCTTTCCCAGACATTTTCCCGCCAAAATTTCGGAGGATATTTTCGGCCAATTACTGTTCCCGTTCGTCGCCGGAGTTGATCTGAGAATTTTATCTGCGGATATGGAGAGTTGTCTTATTCAATAGGCATCGAAAAGAGGAGCAGGAGCCAGATCCTTTTGTCAGCCAATAGTCTTTCTTTTTTCTTTATCCTGTTGATATTAGTTGTTCATTTTAGCCCCTGAACTTTCATCAGCTTGTCATTATGGATCAGCTTCTTCTTAGATTTGTATAGTTTATCTTTTAGTTTGGTCATTTTTAAGAACCGATTTCATCTGATGCGAATCAAGTAAATCTAATCTGATTTTGATTTTCATATCTATTCAAATAGTTTGAAATAAGTTAAAATTCACGGTTCATTTTTTACTTAATATATATTTCAAAAGTCCTGACATTTCAAGAAAATATATAGCTTTAGTAGTAACAAGTCGTATTGTCGAATGAGATATCACCAAAGTACTTTGATGTTCGTATATTTGGATATTCCAAACTCAAAAGTATAGTAACGGAGCCTGTTCGGCTTGAGTAAATAATACAAGGGATGAAGCCCAATTTTTATTTTTATTTTTTAATGACATAAAACTTGCCGTCATAAGACATTTGTACAAAAAAAAACGCAAAATTATAAGTAGATAAGGATTCCTTTATACATGGGACATCCAAATCCAAATTATTGGTGTATGTAATATAAGATTTGGGGTCCACATAAAGCTTAACTCCTTCACTGTTCTTGTCTCAAAATGATGTTGGGTCACATGAAAATTGTTAGTGGAAAAACCATCCCATAGCGTGCTTTAACTTAAACAACTGAGAGGTCAAAACAGTTAAACTAACCCATTTAAAAGTAACAAATAAAAAGATATAATATGAAGGTTTAAATTTCATATGTTTACATTAGGGATGAGGTCGGTTGTGCAATTTAACCGAACCGACTCTAACTGAAAAATGAAAATTCAAAGAATTGAGAACCAAAAAATGGAAATTCAAGGGCGAAGCTGGAGTCACTCTAGAATTACATGTATTAAGGCATTGGTGGATATATAATGCTTGAAGTTATGTATATAGCTTAGTGGTACGCAAAGCGAATAGGAAGAAATAAGTTAAAACCTAACCGAACTGGCAGTTAGGAACTAGCTTTTTTATTAAATCAAAAAAACTTTAGGGATTTTTCTAAAAGAGAACTGGTTTTTAAATCGAAAAGCCATTTTTTTTTTATTATTATCAAATTTCCATTTCTAAAAAAACCGAACTAATTATTAATCGAAACCTGTTTAAAGAAAACGTTTTTTTTATTAAATTGAAAAGCTTTACCGATTTTTCTAAAAGACCAAACCGAACTGGTTTTTAATTCAGAAAACCATTTTTTTTAAATTAATTTCTAAAAAATATGAACCGATTATAATTGAAAACGGTTTTACTATGCCAGTTTAAAGAAAACATTTTTTTTACTGGAACGGGTTTAAAACGGGTTTTTGTGCACTTTTAATTTAGCTCAAAATGATAAAATCCATTTGAGGATCAAAGGTGATGAAAACTCAAAATTCTTTCATGGAATTTCAATAATAAAAAAAGACACGATACAATTTGTGATATTATAGGAGATGGAAAGTGGGCGACGGAACATCTGTGAAAAATATGATTTTTTTTCTTTAACTTTGTCATTAGTTGCATGCCACCTACCGCACACCGCGGTATGTGACGTGTCACCAGGGTGTGCTAGTAAACAACGCTCCAACCCATAAAAAAAATATGGTATGAGTCCCGCATGAGATGTTTTCACAACACTCAAATTCAAAGTTTTTTTACCGTTTTTTTGGCTATCGGCAAACGACTAGAAATCTATTTTTTTCTTCAAAAAACACTATAAATACATAACTATTAATCATATATTTCAAACATAAACCATTTTCAATTCATACCCGATTTCAAACCCGTGCATTCCGAAAATGAATCCAAACAACCCTCAATTTACCATTCGTAGCAAATCGCGTGCAAATGATCCTTCGTTGGAGTCATTCGTTTACTGACCTCAAATTGATGTCTATGATTTCACCTCGACCCCAACCCGAAGCCCAACAATTTTAATACCAACAAATACCACAACAATATTAGACGATGCAACCTCTTAGTCTAACCATGTTTCAAAAATCCCCCCTCTCCTTGAATATGTTCATGGAAGTCAAATTTGTTCGGGAAACCAAATTCGAGCCCGAACTCCAGATTGTTCGGGAAACTCAAACCGAATCATCCAACCCAAAAGACGAGGAAATGGAAAAAACACCGGTTCGAAAAGAAAAGACGACGTCTCAACAATGACAGCCAGATGAAGAGATGGTTTTAGCGCAATCATGGATCGATATTTCGAAGGATTTTAAAATCGGAAATGTGCAAAAAGATGACCATTTTTGGTGATGCATTATGCAACGATTTCCTAAATTTATGGGTCATGACGATTACCGATCTAAAGATGAATGTACTAGCAAGTTTCACAACATGAACAAAAATATCATAAAATTCAACAACATTTACAACAATTTGGTAACTCAACGGAAAAGCGGAGAAGGCGATAAACAAATATTAGAGATGAACCTTAAAATTTTTCTTATTGATAATAATAAGAAGTTGTTCAAGTTTTTTAGATGTTTGGAGATTTTTATCCGCATCCCGAAAATGGATAAAAGACTTTGGTAGCGAAGAAGATGGTTCAAAAAAACCAAAGTTTTCGAGACGAGTTATACTACTTCACCAGATGTGCAATTTGGGGTTGATTTGAACGAAACGGATGAACTCGAGCTTGAAGAGGTAGTTCCACTGATGGATCGAGATAAGGTGAAAAAGAGTCTTTTTGTCAAATACACCGGGAACGGGAAGAGGAGATGTCATTCATAGAGTTGCTAGTAGTTTCAAAATTTACAATTTGAATTTTGAAAGTAGTTTGAATTTTTGAAAATGATAAACTGAAGGAGAAAAGGAAAGCTAGATAGGAGAATACAAAAAGTGTATGAAATTCTTAACAAAACCCTTCAATTACCTCATCGAAAACGAGTTTGATATGGTTTTGAGGGCTATAGCGGACATCATGAAAAGATATTATAAGTATTGTTTTCATTTAATTGTCGTTTTTTTATGTAATTTATTTAATTAAATTAATGATGTGTTTTTCCTTTTTTAATTTTATTAAATTATATTTTTTTATTCAATTAAAAAAATGAAAAAAATATGGTAAATGGTGGTATGACACCTTTCAGTTTTGTGAGGTGAGGGAAAAATGAAGTGTCGATTATGTGATACTGCAATAGTATGGTATAGTTTGGTATGACATCCACATGTCTCAAGAAAATCTTGTGACATGTTATCGGAGCACCATTTACACGGTTGGGAAATAATAGCGGTGTGAGATTCTAGCCTTCTTGGGATGAAATATCATTGGAACACGATGGTTTAACTTTTAATTTCATTAAAAGATTTTGGGAAACTGTCAAGGAGTGTAACATCCGAATCCGGGTATGAATCAACTTATATATATTTACTTTAAACAGGGTGGCCATGACATGGTGGAACATCAATATTCAAGCTTTATACCTTTAGAAGAAAGATCAAAGTGAACAAAGGTTGGGTCTATATGCAACCAACACTTCTCAAATGAACTCCTTCATCTCCAAGATGCACCAAGAACACTCCAAAGCACTTAAAAATACCTTCTTTTGCTCACAAGGCTCAAACTCGGGTTAGGGTTTTAAGGGAGGGTGTTGGAGAGGTGGAAGCTGATAATGAAATGGGTTTGGGGAAGCTAAGGAGCTTAAATAAAGCTCAAACCATGAAAATAGAGTTTAGGTAGTGATCGCGTACACCTAACGTACTTAATTTACGCCCAATGTACTCAGTACGTCCATCGTACTCAATTTACGCCCAACGTACTCGGTACGTTCAACGTACTCAATTTACGTCCAACGTACTAGACTAAGCACAAAACCTTCCTATCTTCAAACGATCATAACATCTTCGTTTCAACTCCGATTTCGACGATCTTTATATCTACGAAAATGTATTGAAGAGCTCTACAATATTATCAAAATATATTGGACTAAAAACTTCTCGAACAAAAATCCATATTTCATACAAGAAGTCTGAAATATCACTTTTCTTGTTTTGTCGCTTTGACTCCAACACTTCGAAGTGTTGAGCTTTTTCTAGTTAAGGCTATCAGCGTATGGACAATCATCGTTAAGGTTCTGTTAGGATCGATACTCTAATTGGAGAGTCATTTCTCATAAGATTGTACTCCGAAGGAAAAGGAATTTCATCTACGGTGTGTTCCATAGAGTTTTTCGATAACTCTGAAGTGATTTGATTTCGTTTCTTTCTCTTTCTCTTTCTCTTCTTCTTATCTATAGCCCGACTTCAATGGGAGGTCGAATATTTAGAATTGACCTCAAAACTAGTTATTTTATCATTGGAGACCATTCTTCTTTTGGTCGAAAACAACTCAATATATACTAAATGGTTTTATGAGTTTGTCTTTAATACAACTAGCCCCTCTTTAATTAATGTTAATTTATTTTACTCCGTAATTATAATTAAACTTTAAATCTTTATTATTTATTCACAAATTAATTTCTTTTAATGAATATTAAGACAAAATTGCAAAAATGGTTCCTATGGTATGCATTTTTTTGGGATTTTAGTCCAAACCCCAACTTTTTTTTGGATTAGTGGTCTTTTTGAACTAGTTTCGTTGCGTTTTTGGTCCCTCTGAATAGTGAAATGACTGTAATTCCCTTGGGGTATTTATTTTCCATTTTTCTTTCATTTCTTTTTTAAATCTAATTATAATTTATTTATTTTAATAATTAAAAAAATAACAAGGGGCCCACATTCTCTCTCTCTCTCTCTCTCTCTCTCTCTCTCTCTCTCTCTCTCTCTCTCTCTCTCTCTCTCTCTCTCTCTCTCTCTCTCTCTCTCTCTCTCTCTCCAATTAATACGATCATACAAACCCAGATAGTGGGATGAATTGTATGAAGATTTCGGTTCAGATTCAACAAACATATAATACCCAAATAACATAAAATCAAAACGGAAATCCATCACACCTACATTAAAACCCATCTTCAAACATGATTTTCTTTTAATAACATTTGAAGATACAATAATCAGATCCGAAATTTCAAAACAGCAAAATCACCATTTCTTCCTGCTATAATGAGATCCGAAATATCCTCAAATGCATCAGCGATTGAAGAAAGAGAGGTCCTTGTTCCAACGTCTTCAAAATCATCACCAACGCTATAATCCATCCTCTTGGAGTTGCTCCAGAGATCACACGATTTGACATTAGCAACAAATCGCAGTTTCCGAATAATCAATTGCAAAAACTAAACAAAAATCGTAAGAGAAATAGCAACATGAAAAACACATTAGATTTTCTAGTTTTTTTCTTTTTTTTTTTTTTGAAATCACATACACTCATTAGATTCAAGTTAAAACCTATATCCATCTTCCAGATCAAATTCGAAAAAAGAGTAATTGAAATACAAATCCATCACCTTCAACCATCGACCCACCCAAATCCATCTATTAGACCATTTTCGAAAAAAATAAAGAAAAAAATAAACACTGGAAGAAGAAAGTATATAAAACTAATCAGTAGAGAGGAGAAGAACTCATATCTAGCCTTCTTTTCTTCCAACATTTTAATGGGGAAGGAGAAACATCCAAACACAAATGATGAAATCCTCCGAAAGCCTCTAATTCGTTTATGACTTCAATTGATTCTGACGATACCAATAGATTAGGAGAAACAACAGAGACAAAAATGATGGTGGTGGTGTCGTTTGCTTTCATTCTCCTACACCAAAGGAACGAAAGGAGTCTGGCCGGTCAGCGGTAGTAGGAGCGGCGGTGGAAGCGAGAAGGGTGGAATCGTGAGTTAGTAGGGATGAAGCTTTCATTCTGTTTGTAGCACCACCGGAACTCAAGATTTGGGTGTAGTACCATCGGTGATTTGGGTGAGATGTGCGCCCAATTAATTATTTATTTTCTTTTTCATTTAAATTAAATAGAAAAAAACATAAAAAATATATTAGAAGGGCATTAATTATTTATTTTCTTTTTCATTTAAATTAAATAGAAAAAAACATAAAAAATATATTAGAAGGGCATTATAGTCATTTCAATTTTACAAGGGATCAAATTTACGTACAAACATGGCCAAAAGGACCACGAAGCCAAAAAAATCGGGGTTTGAACTAAAACCCTAAAAAAATGCATATCATAGGGACCATTTTTGCAATTTTGTCGAATATTAATAGTATTTTGTTTTAATGGTTGATATTAAATGTTAAATTATTAATTAGGATATAATATTTTGGTGTTTCTCATAATTATTGTGTAAAATTTATTTTCTTTCCGAAAATGTTTTCGGAAGAAACCGAATAAATTATATTTTTCATTTTGCCTTTTGCATTCTGTGTGTTGTAATATTTTTTTCCATTTAATTTATTTGTCAAATTTTCTATGCTATATATATATATATATATATATATATATATATATATATATATATATATATATATATATATATATATATATATATATATATCGATGATTGGAGATCGTTTAGATTAATAGGTGTTTGTTTGATAAAGTTAGACTGCGTCCAAGTTTTTGCGCGTTATAACGAACAAGCACCACCCCCTTTACCGTCTTTGAGCGTTATACGTTTGTGCGTTGCTTCCTGTTATCACCACAATCTTCATTTAATGCCGTTTCATTTTTCTCTAAAAATGCCGATATGGGTGTTGTCCACACCTACCGGCCTTAATGAAAAGCCGATGTAACAAAATTAAAAAGCTAAAAAGATATCATCTTACACTATTGGTTTTTGCTAATGATTACTAGACAAGATTATGAAATTGCATATAAACATTACTACATGAAAATGATTACTATAGGTTTTTATCTTATGAGATCAAATTTTATATGCATAGTGTATTTAAAATCTTCCTTCACTTCAAAGACTGTCCCATGCAAATCTGTTCGAGGTTATATCATGTGGGTAAACCAAATGATACTAACAATATTTTGGATATGTAAACATTTAAATCATATGTTTTCTTAATAGAATTATACACCTCAACTATTAGCTTTTTACCGCATAACTAATATTTATTTACCTATATATTTAATTAAACATATTTATAATAAAGGATTGATAAATAAATGCTAACATCTTTATGAAAAATTAAAATCATAATTTAACTGAAAACATTGTAGAAAAAAATAATACATCCGAACGATTTTGACGACAACAAATAAACTAACAAACTAGTCGTCCATCTTAAGATGGATAAAGCGAGAAAACTTCAAATAAGTTATAAGCAGTTGGACTTCCATTTTCATAACAATGTCATTCGACATATACCATGAACTACCTTTTAGAGTCTAGACCACGTCAAAAGGTATGTGATCCATTAGCCATGATCCATATTGTCATATTGAGAACATCTCACATTTTCGTTAAACATGAGGATACTTAACAAACTTTTCAGAGCTATGAAGATTATGATAACATTGGGCACTAACAATGATAAGTTGTCCTATCGTTGTTAAAAAAAGACATCTAACCGTTGTTATTATTTTATTTTATTATTATTATTTTTTTGTGAATGATATCCAAGAAAATTGCTTGATAAGATTCAAATTCTCCATCAGTCACCTTAGAGTGAAATTGGTATCATTATGATCAAAATCATCTACTGATATAATTAAATTTTAGATCATGACAATTTATTAAGTGATTTAAGTCACAATCATTATTATTAAAGACGAAAAGCACGTGACAATTGAATCGTAAGTACACGTTAACGGATTCACAAAAAGCATGTCGGGCCAAATACTGTGGAACTTTAGAAAGCCACGTATTTACCGAAAAACAAAAGTTAAATACGTCAAATCACAACTTTACGCAAATTATAATATTTGTTGGGCCAAACGCAAATATAGATGCAATGATATTATACCAATCTTATAAACTTATCAAACATATTTCCTTTCAATAGAAGAATATTACAAATTTTATATTAATATATCTTGTAATTCTTCTGATAAATTCCCAAACGCAAATACAGATGCAATGATCTTACACCAATCTTATAAACCTAGCAAACATATTTCCATTCACTAGAAGAATATTACAATTTTTATATTAATATATCTTGTAATTCTTCTTATAAATTCACTTTAGAGTTATTTATATTTTCCAAAAATGCGTTAATATAACATAATAATTAAAAGTAAGAATAAATATACATGGAGTGTTTCAGTTAGTTTTTTTTTTTTTTTTTTTTTTTTAATCAAAAAGTGATTTTTAAGAAATTTTTTAAAAATTGTTTGGATTAGAAAACCTGTTTTTTAAAAGTAAAATGATTAAAAAGATAAAAAGTTAGGATTTTCTAGCTTTTTGAAAGCTTTATTTTTTTCTATCCAAAAAACTGTTTTATAAAACGTTTTCTAAATACACAAACATATTTTTAACTTATTAACTTTTTGAAGAACTAAAAAAACTAATAAGTTATTTTCAAAAGCTATCCCAAACACTCATACAATTTTAAAAGGGAATCATAATAAATGGTAGGATTATATGAACGTATCCAAGTATAACACGTTTCAAGTGTCAAATTTGAGTTGCATGAATAAGCAAAAGTTGAATTATCGAGTAAAGTGGTTAATATACCATTTGATTATAATTGTGTCTTTGGTTATAAAATATAAATTGTTCAATTTATGATCTTATAGTAAGAAAAAAACTAAAACCTTCTATCAAATAAAACAACATACTTACTGGATGAGTACTTAATATGTCGAAAAACACTACATGTGAAAGCTTCTATAACTTCTGCTATGATATTATTAAGTTCCATGGAGATGGGTTTCTACACAAGAAAAGACATGAAACGGACTTTTAGTGTACTAAAGTGGATGAAACATAATTAGACTCTATGCACGGTCCACAGATGTTAACATGTGTAAACATATAATGTATGATTGCTTTATATTAAAAATAATATTATATAGAAAGATGAATGTGTTATTATATGTTCCGTACATGATACCGATCTTCCGAAAGATGTAAAAAAATAAATGAAGATATGATTCTTAAACTGTGTGATTGCAGCCTACCACCAACTTCAAGTGAATCTTGTTAATCATATACATCATGTTTACATATATTGTAGGGATAGTGACTTGATAGGGTAATATATTTTTTGAAATATATACATTTAGTCTTTTTTTTTTTTTTTTTTTTTGGTAAAATAAACCCTTATACTTTATTAATATGTACACATTAGGTCATTTTCACCGGATTTCACAGGTTTTGCTGATGTTGAAGAGTTTATTTTACAAAAAAAAAAAGAAAAAGAATAAGGACTAAATGTGTACATTTCAAAAAGTATCTTACCCTATCAAGTCATTTTTCTTTTCTTTTATTTTGTTGAAATGAAATACCCAGGTGACATCCACATATCCTCAATGAGATTTTCCAACTTTTATTCATCATGAAAAAGAGGAAGAACCCCGATCTCCGACGACTCCTTTGTGTGTTCCTACACATCACTGGTAGCAAGGAGGAATGATGACAAAAACAACAAGGTCGAAGGGGGAGGCATGAGGAAGTAGAGACGGTAGTTGGCGGCGAGGAGTTGCTCTGGTAGCCCCCTCATCGATTCTTTTTTCTTTTTCTGGCAACATATCTCAAAGATGAATGCAAAGAGAGACAGATCGGAGAAACGCAATAAGTAAAGGATGTTTGGTTGTTGTTGTTCCACCGGAAGGAAGAGAGACGAGAAAGAGAAGGGTCGCCGCCCTTTTCTTGTTGTTGGAGGATCACCCACCTCCGGTGACTAAGCTAATTCATTGTTATTTAATGTCACTTGTGCTTCCACATCAGCTAAACCTATAGAATCCGATGAAAAAGACCTAATGTGTACATATTAATAAAGTATAAGGGTTTATTTTACAAAAAAAAAAAAGAATAAGAACTAAATGTGTACAATTCAAAAAGTATCTTACCCTATCAAGTCATTTTCCCTAAAACGAAATTCGTATATAACCGGTATACCGGGTATAGCTGGTCACAAGGATTGCATTGTTACAAAAAATAAAGTATAAGAGTTTATTTTATAAGAAAAAAAAAAAAAAAAAACTAAATGTGTACATTTCAAAAAATATCTTACCCTAGTCATTTTCCTTATATTCTATGGACAAATAGTTTATGTGATTTCCGTTTTAGGATTTTATATATATATATATATATATATATATATATATATATATATATATATATATATATATATATATATATATATATATATATATAAAATTGCAAAAAAGGTTCTTGTGGTACATATTTGTTCTGTGATTTGGTTTAAATTTCGATTTTTTTTTACTTCATGGTTCTTTTAATCTAGTTTGTACGTAGAAATGGTCCTTCAAAAAACTAAAACGCCCTTCTGATATATATATATATATATATATATATATATATATATATATATATATATATATATATATATATATATATATATATATATATATATATATATATATATATATATATATATAGAGAGAGAGAGAGAGAGAGAGAGAGAGAGAGAGAGGGAAAATGATTTGATAGGGTAAGATATTATTTGAAATATACACATTTAGTCCTTATTCTTTTTTATCTTGTAAAATAAACCCTTATACTTTATTTTTTATAACAATGCAATCATTGTGATCGGCTATACCCGGTATACCGGTCATATACAAATTTTCTTTTAGGGAAAATGACTTGATAAGGTAAGATACTTTTTGAATTATACATATTTAGTCCTTTTTTTTTGTAAAATAAACCCTTATACTTTATTAATATGTACACATTAGGTCATTTTCACCAGATTCTACATGTTTAGTTGATGTGGAAGCACAAGTGGCACTAAATAACAATTAATTAGCTTAATCATCGGAGTTGGGTGATCCTCCAGCAACAAGAAAAGGGCGACGACCCTTCTCTTTCTTGTCTCTCTTCCTTCCGGTGGAACAGCAACAGCCAAACATCCTTTACCTGTTTTGTTTCTCCGATCTGTCTCTCTTTGCCTCCATCTTTAAGATATGTTGTCAGAAAAAGAAGAAAGAATCGACGAGGGAGCTACCAGAGCAGCTCCTCGCCGCCAACTACCGTCTCTACTTCCTCATGCCTCCCCCTTCGACCTTGTTGTTTATTTCATCATTCCTCCTTGTTACCAGTGATGTGTAGGAACACACAAAGGAGTCGCCGGAGATCGGGGTTCTCCCTCTTTTTCATGATGAATAAAAGTTGGAAAAATCTCGTTGTGGATATGTGGATGCCACCTGGGTATTTCATTTCAACAAAATAAAAGAAAGGGAAAATGACTTGATAGGGTAAGATACTTTTTGAAATGTACACATTTAGTCCTTATTCTTTTTTTTTTTGTAAAATAAACCTTTCCACATCAGCAAAACCTATAGAACTCGGTGAAAAGGACCTAATGTGTAAAAATTAATAAAGTATAAGGGTTTATTTTACAAAAAAAAAAAAAAAGGACTTAATATGTACATTTCAAAAAAGTATCTTACCTATCAAGTCATTATCCCTTTTTTCTACTTAATTTAAAGTTTTATTAATAAAAAATATGGGGTCCACCTCTCTCTCTCTCTATTTTTTTTGTCACGTGTGTGTGCGTGTGGAGATGCAATTTGGTGGGGAGACGAAGGGGAAGAAAACATATATCAGATGCAATCCATCTGTTATGTGTGTATGTTCATCCTCATCAGGGGCGTAACCAATATAGGGCAAGAGTGGACTTTGGTCCACCCACACAAAATTATGGTTACATATATATGGTATGTATAATGTATATTTTTGTTAAATAAAAGTATTTAGGGTTGTGATATAGCCTATTCCATTCAAAACTTAAATTTAGTAGAATGGGATACATTGTTGTAAAACAACATCGTGTACAACTTAAACAAAACAATTTCGTTAAGAATACATATATATTTACATTTTGTTATCGTTTTCATATTTTGTATAATATTGGTCCACCTCTCTCTCTCTCTCTCTCTATATATATATATATATATATATATATATATATATATATATATATATATATATATATATATATATATATATATATATTTTCATGTGTGTGCGTGTGGAGATGCAATTTGGTGGGGAGACGAAGGGGAAGAAAACATATATCAGATGCAATCCATCTGTTGTGTGTGTATGTTCATCCTCACCAGGGGCGTAACCAATATAGGGCAAGAGTGGACTTTGGTCCACCCACACAAAATTATGGTTACATATATATGGTATGTATAATGTATATTTTGTTAAATAAAAGTATTTAGGGTTGTGATATAGCCTATTCCATTCAAAACTTAAATTTAGTAGAATGGGATACATTGTTGTAAAGCAACATCGTGTACAACTTAAACAAAACAATTTAGTTAAGAATACATATATAGTTACATTTTGTTATCGTTTTCATATTTTGTATAATATTGGCCTACCGTAAAACAAAATCCTCGTTTCGCCACTAATTCTCATATGTTGAATCTGAAATCGATTTTGTATTTCGTTTCTGGAACTCAAGAACTCAAGATTAAAATCATCAGATGCACACATAAAAAGACACACACACATATACACAAACCAGTACATTTCTGGGGATGAACACATGTACACAAATTGATTCCAGAGTCGAGTTATCGGTTTTTTTGTTTAAAAAATTATTTTAAGAACAAATGATTCATTTTTGATTTTCGATATTCGATTTTTGTAGTCCTGACAGATTCAACATGTTCTTTTAATTTTCTCTCTTCTTAGAGAAAAATGACTCATTATTCTGGTAATAATTTCAGCTCAAAATCGGTGGATTACTTCTATTTTCCGGCTAGCATTTATGTGTTTCTTATATGTTAGAATGTCCGATCTGCAAGTATGTGTGAATATTCATGCGACCACTTAGGGGTTGAATAGATTCGAGATGAACATATATGATAAGGGTTTTCAGATTCGTAAATGGAGAGGGAGAGGCTTAAGATATGGACACAGAGATGGAGACACTTCAGATCTAGAGACAGAGATAGAGAGGTTTCAGATGCTGGTAGAAATGAAGAGGCTGGAATGATTTTTTGGGGCAAACTCAAGAACAAACCAAGATTTTGTGTATGGGTTTTGTTTCTGGAATGAATTTTAGGCGAATATGAAGTGGTAGAAACAATTTAGGTGGGGATGAAGGTGGCAGACGGTGGTCGAGCGATGGTGTTGGCTGACGATGTTTTTGACTTCATGAAGATGTTCTTGAGTTTATGAAGATGATATTGGATGTTTATCAGAGAGAGAGAGAGAGAGAGAGAGAGAGAGAGAGAGAGAGAGAGAGAGAGAGAGAGAGAGAGAGAGAGAGAGAGAGAGAGAGAGAGAGAGAGAGGTGGGACCCCTCTTATTTTTTATTTATTAAAATAAATGAAAAAATAATAAATTTAAAAAAATGTATGAAAAATGGAAATTAAATACATAAGGGTATTACAGTCATTTCAATATTCGCAAGAACAATTTCCACATAAAAACTAGGCAAAAAGGACAATGAAGCAAACAATGTCGAGGTTTGGACTATACATCGGAAAAAATACATACCACATGGACTATTTTTGCAGTTATGTCATATATATATATATATATATATATATATATATATATATATATATATATATATATATATATATATAAAAGTTTGAGAGCTCGTCACATTTTAAAAAAAGTTATTAATCTGTTTCTAAACTACATTAACATCTTCAACGAAATTTGAACCCATAAACTCTTGTAAGAGAGACGTTTTTAAACTATAAATTGTGAGTTATTAGACATTTTTACAGGTCTTATGTCAATTTTGAGATTGTATTATATGCGATATCTTTACAGATTTTACGTCGATTTTAAGGTTGTATTATAGAAGATAACGATAAATTTAATGATATAATGTTTTATCTTTTATTATTATTAGATATATCTAAATAAACAGGTTGATCTTTTATTTTGGACTATTAACATTACAAGTCGATATCATAACAAAATTACCTCCAAAGTATAATGAGTTGGATTTGAATCATCTTCAAAAGTATTGCTTTTGGGTTTGTAGGCTTGACAAAGACGTCTGGATTTGACAAATCGGTTCCACACTGATAAATGATAACAAGTAACAAGTACGAAATTTAAATAATTCATAAGCCTATTTTATTTTAGAACGATGAATCATTCCAAAGTTGAAGTTCATAATATTTCAATCAGCAGTAACTTTTTTTTTAATAGTGGTATAAATATTTTATGAGCCTTAAGTCGTGAACTAATGCATTTAGATTGATTGTAAAAATCTTTTATGAAATATATTTTAATGCGTTTTAATAAGTTAGTTCAATATGCTGGAAATCAAAAGAATTATTAAACACCAACAACATGTTAAATCAACACATATGATTGATGTCCAAGAACATGGTTTATGCATATACAAACCAAAATACTTGTGAGTGATTGCACAACAAGATCTTTGTATTATTATTACCGACCAAATAGAATAAAAACAAAGAAATATTTTCATAATTTTAAATTCATAAACAAAATTTGTCATACTTTGAAAGACCGATCACATTGATTTTGATTTTTTTATAATCGTCATAATTTTTGACTGATTAAATTAATAAGATCAAACCCCACTACTTCACCCACGCACTCATTCTCTTTTTCTATAGCATTTTACAACATTTGTGGTAATACTTTGGATATGTTTGACTAGAGCTTTCGAGAGTTTTTAAGCATTTTTATTCTTTAAAAAAATCTCAATTTATATAAAATAGAGGTGAGCATATAGACCAAACCTGCTTGAAACCACTTTGGATCCGAGACTATAACTGATGATTCGAGAGGACAGATAATCAGACTAGTTAACCAAGACCGATGTCGGTGTCAGTCTCGATTTTTTGATCAAATACCCGGTTGGAACCGGTACATGGTGCTAATGCAATTGGTGTTGGAAATAATTTCAAATCATTACAACTTCAAACGAAAGATTTATGACACTTTATAAGAGATGGTAAATTCACTAATTCAGTTAAATATTGAAATAGAAAACAATTCAACTTTGATATTTCATTTTCTAGGACTTGTAACTCAATTAAAATGTAACCATATAATGTGCTTATATCGTCTGAAACGAATTAGAAACTATAAACTATATATTGGAAAAAGTTTCATGTCATTTCAACTTCAAACAAAGGAGTTATGACAATTTTAAAAAGATCACATATTATATATAATGCTGAAACACAAAATAAAATTTAGCTTTGATATCCTATGTTCCGTGGCATGTAAAAGTAGTTAACCAGTTATTAGAAAAAAAATTCATGTCATTGTGGACATGTTCTGGGTTTTTAGCGGGATCCGAAGGCACCAAACCGAAACCGATATAGAACAATATTAAGAACCAAAAACCAACCTGTTTGATGAAAATCGGTCCAAGTTCGATTGAATATACAAGCTTAAATCTTTTGGGATCTTTTTTTTTTTTTAATGTAATTTTATAAATATAAACAAATACAATTATTGTTACCAAATATATGTACACAAATAAAAAGGTATAATTTTTAACCTTTAGGTTTCGCAACCAACATAGCGTTGTTAGCTATGAGCTTCGAACTAAGTATTTAATATGACAAAAGTGTTCACCTTACAAACCAAAATTAATATCACAAAAAATCATGTTAAGATTGCCAAGAGATAAATAAGTAAATTTGGTTCTTAATGTTACTAAAAGAATATTTTTTAGGACAACTCAAAACGCAAAATATTGTATTATTTTAACGCTGTGTAACATGGCAAAACGGGTCGTGTTGGTCCAAACATTTATTTTAATACATTTTCTTATTTTTAATAAATAGTTAATGTAGTAAAGTAAGATAAAAACTTTAATCTAACTATTATAATAGGAGAATAGTTTTATCAATAAGAGGTGTAAATTAAAAATAATTTAAATGCCTTTTTTTCTCATTTTATCTTTACTTTTTTAGTTATATTTTCTTATTTTATTTTACTTGTCCCGTTTAATATCAAATAAAATATACATTAATCTTTTTTCAAAAGTAGATTAACTGAATAATCTAAGATACAATAATTTGGTAAAACTAAAAAAAAAAAGTAAATCGTGCTTTAAGTGTTGTATCCTTATTTACAATGCCAAAGATCACATGGAGGGTTGGTCAGAAATCAGATCTTGAGGGAGTTATTTAAAGGGTAAGAAATGAATTATTCTCAATCTTTGATGAATGTCCACCTTCCATCCATTCATTATAACTAACATGATCTCCATATTTATTTATTTATGTTGGATGGCTACCCCCACCAGATATACATCTTATGTGTGCTTCATCTACCCAACAATCGTTTCAATGTCCATGTGCGCTTTTCCATAAGGGCAATTACGTCCTTTTGCTTCTTCATAGGTTACATTTATTCCAATAAACGGCAAATGGTTACTGGATATTCCAACGGTGTACTCATTTTCTTTCACATATTTTCTACTTTTGCAAGATTAAGATAGATCCGAGTATTGCATATTTCACATTAGTGAACTCTTTTGTAGTGTAGATAAATACTTACCACTTCGATATTGTTCATTGGTACAATTTTGCACTACATGAACAATTTCGTAGAGCTTACAAATATTGCAATGCCAAAACTTGAAGAAAATGAGTAATGATGAAATGCATGTTATTTGAGCTCGAGTTTCCATCCAACCAAGAAATAAAACAATCTAGCGATGATGAATTGCTTTGTATTCGGAATCATCATCATCTTATTTAATGTACACAACATTGTGGATTGAAACTATAAGACTTTATTGATAAAACCTTAAAGGTTAAAATAAGATTTACAAGTATATGTAGTACAGAATAACATATGCTGATAACTAGGAATACATATAGATAAATACATTATCTATGACTTATCACTAACACTCCCCCTTAAGCGAAGCGGTGGGAAACCAACATGAAACTTGACATGAAACTGTTCGAATAGCGGGCGTGGAAGACTTTTGGTAAATATGTCAGACAACTGTAAGTAAGTAGGAACAAAATGTGTGTGCAATTGTCGAGAAGCAACTAATTCACGAACGAAGTGATAGTCCATGTCTATATGTTTCGCTCGTTTGTGAGAGATAGGGTTCTCATTAGAAATATATCACTTTTGTTGTCACATAAGAGAGTAGGATGATCCGGAGGTAATGCATGTAACTCACGCAAGAGATGCTGATCCAAATAATTTCAGGAATAATATTGGCCATTGTCCGTTATTCAGATTCATAGCTCGAACGGGAAACGATATGTTGCTTTTTAGCGCTCCAAGAGATAAGATTACCGCCTAGAAAAATAGAATAATCATAAGTTGAATGACGAGTCTTGATACATCTAGCCCAATCTACATCAAAATATCCCACCAGCGATGAGGATCGTAGATAAGCGAAATGAAGTCCATAGGATAAAGTACCTTTGACATATCTTAAAACCCTTTTAATTGCTTGAAAATGATTCGTAGTAGGAGCATTAAAAAACTAGCTAACTTGATTTACTGCATAGGACAAATTAGGACGAGAGATTGTCAAGTATTGAAAGGCACCAACTAAAGATCAATAGAGAGTCGAATCCGAATATGGTGAACTAGAATTCACAAGATAGTATGATGTAGATAAATGCGTGGAGGCAGGTTTTGCGTGGAGAAGGCCAGCTTGAGAAAGTATGTTGTGAGTGTATTTGGCCTAAGTAAGAAACAAGCCATTTTCCATATACGAGACCTCAAGACCCAAAAAACAGCTTAGCCGACCAAGATTCGAGATAGAAAATTCCGAATGTAATCTAGCAATGAACTTTTGAAGGAGTGGTGGATAATTACTAGTTAGCATGATATCATCGACATGGACTAGTAGATATAAGATATGCGACTCTCATTTGAAAATAAAAAGGGATGTATCGGCTGTAGGAATAATATTCCGGTAATGTACGAAAACAAATAAGAAAACAGAAAAAACCGAGGCATGTGTTTAACACATTGTCCTTAAAACAAATTCACCTACTTTCAAGTGTTTGTTTTCCATGAGTGGCTAATCTCTTTAGTTTGGTTAACTTAGGCTAAAATCCTTGGATATTTTTGAAACATCCGAAAAATTTTAAGGTAAAAATTTCATTTATTATTTAACCATAAACACTATTTGGCCTTTTCAATCATTTGAAAATATATCAGAGTAAAAATAGTTATCAGAGTAGAATCCCAAAATCAAAAATTTGCAGAAACATGGGTGGATGTAGTGCAATCATGTCTGGCCCTTCCCTTTTGTACCGTAAGTACTTGAAACCATAAACATAAAACCGTAAGCACAATGCTTAGTGAGTTCCCCTAAAATACCACATACCATACATATCAAACATATAATAGGCCATGCCCAACAACCATCGAGCCCTACCCGGCATCGAGCCCCGCTCGAAACAGATCTGTCAATAACAAGAGATGGGCCCCGCTTCATCACATTCATCAGTCCCCGTCTTGTAACACCCATAAGAAAATCAAGCCAATTTAAAACTTTTTCAAACATCCAAAAATCATTAGTTATTAAAAAATGTTTTCAAAATAATTTAATATCATAGTATCCCAGAAATCATAAGTCCAAAACATGATGATGTGTTGTTAGATGCATTTCATGCATTCATTGTGTAGATTTAGTTCATAAAAGTGCATTGCATTTAGGTTTAAACTCATGCATTTTGCATATTCTTCGGGATTTTTCATGATGCAATTCCATTCACATACTTTTGTGATATTTCAGGGACTTTTGGAGGTAGGATCTTGTTGGAGGAGGTAAATAAAAGTTACGGACAAAATTTCAGGACTTGCGGAGCATCGAGGAGCAAGATATCAAAGAAATGAAGATTTTGGCTTTACAGAGATTTACACGGCCGTGTAAATGCAAGCCTTGCGTTTATGCGGGCCGTGTAAACGTAGATTTCTGCGCAATATATTTTTGCGTTTACGCGGGCCGTGTAAATGACAGTGTTAGTTTACGCGGGCCGTGTAAACGTAAATGTCAGTTTTAAAGCAGTTTTTCACCATTCTTAAATGGGGGAACCGACTTTTTACTTAGGGGGTCGACTTTTGGAGTAGAGAAGGCGATTTTCTTGAGGATTTTGAAGTTGATTAACACTTGGTAACATTTGATTTCATTTTGTAAGACCTTTAATTTCACTTTCTAGATTTGTGATCTTGTTCTAGTCATGAGTGGCTAGAACCCTAGATTCTCCAAGTTTATGTCTTGACTTATAGTTGTGATTTCAATCATATGACTTGGTGTTTTCTTTCAATTTTCTTTCTAGTGAATTTGATTTTGTTTCAATCGAATGTTTGATTCTAATTGTGATTCTTATTGGCCATTTGAATTAGGGTTAGATCTTTCAAGTTATCTAATTGCGAAATCCGTAATTATTTTGTAAATTAGACCAGGTAACAAATAGTAAACTGATTTCTATTGAATGAATTTAGTGTAAATCTTATTCACACATTCTTATGCTCCCGAGCTTATGAGGAGTATTGAGTGTTGTTGGGAACATTCACATAAAGTTTAATGCAATCTTTCAACCTAATTCTAATAGCTTGTTTAGATTAGATTGGTAAGGTTAGGATTAATCAAAGAGCTTATTTTGATTAATCAATGTGGTGAATGCGAGGTGCTAGATCTTGTTAGCATTTCCATGTACCAATTTAGATAGAATTGAACAAATATCATTTCATCCTTGGAATCACATTGCTAATTTGTCTTGCATGGAGTTGGAGTCCTTACAAATCTTGAATCTACTTCATTAAATCAATCATTTACTTATTGCTTTATTCTATAGTTTAAATCATTGCTTATAAATTCCCCATATTCTGTGACCATTTTTGTACCTTATGCAAAAAGGTATAAACACGTGTCCCGTGTCTCTGTGGATCGACCCTGCTTTCCTTATACTACCTTTTAGTGCAATATAGTGGGATTCTTTTGGAGTATATCGTACCCCATTATTTATTGGGTTTGACACACTTAACATGTGTACAGTCACACCTTTGCCTTGCCAAGTCATCTGAAGCATCTGAAACAATAAACTGAAACTTTAAGCACAAAGCTTAGTGATTTCCCCTAAAATACCCATACCCACAACAATACACATATTCATAAACAGCATACTATGGGTCCAGTCAACCATGGGGTTGGAATACCCCAGGCCCATAACCAACAGGTTGGAATGCCAACATACTATGGGTCTAATCATCCTTGAGATGGAATACCCAAGGCCTACAACCAAAAGGTTGGAATGCCCACATACTATGAGTCCAATCATCCTCAGGATGGAATACTCACGACCCACAACCAACAGGTTGGAATGCCCAGGTCTATTAGCCTCCGCACAAAGCAGATAAGCCTCAACCACCAAACAAACATGTGCACATATAATAGATAATCACATAACAATCTATAGATAACAACAGATCTAATGGATCATACCACATAGCGCATAATTCCATCCTATCTACCAGGATGCCGATCTAACAGATCATACCACATACCACATAATATTATCCTACCCTCTAGGATACCGATCTAATGGATCATACAAGCATAACACATAATATTATCCTACCCTCTAGGATACCGATCTAATATATCATACTAACACAACATAACCAGATAACAATCCAAAGGGTCGGCCTTGGTGCCTTAGACCCTTGAGTATAGTAAAGATAACTCAGCTGGCACTGCTGAAGTCCCGCAGATAAAACTCCAGCTACTGGTTGACATATTCCCGAACTGTCAACATCAAATAATACCCAATTAATAATTAGGTTCCAAGCCCAAGGTCCAACTCACACTACAAAAACCCAATAGTCAAGTAATGGGCCAAAGCCCAACACATGGCCTAATTTTCCAAATTGGGCCCTACCCTTAACATGGGCCTTACCCCTTAGGCCCAACCATCTCTCCTGGTCCAAACACTTGGCATACTAATGTCCTAATATCTCATAATCATAAAGGCCCAATTATGGCCAATTTTCTAAATTGCGTCCTTGTCCTCACATAGGCCTTATCCTAAAGCCCATCTAATTATTTTGGTCCATTAACTTGTTCTTAGATAGACCATCTATAGTCCAACCACCAAAGCCTAATAGGAAGGCTCAACTCAAGGCCCAAGTGAAACATAGGGTTTTCACATGAAATGACAATTAGGGTTAAGTTTTCCTACTTAACCCATTAATGACTTAATCCGTTATGTCAATTATTGACTTAGGTTTACTTGCCAATAATTATATTTAATTATTTTTAATTTTATTAAATAATTCCCATGTGTGTGTTCCAATCAATTCCCCAAAATTAGGGTTTTAAGCCATTAGGGTTTTCCAAACCCTAATTAGCGTTTCCTACCCAATACTAGCCCATTAATCAAATATTTGGGCTTTTAGGTTAATTAAGGCTTCATCAGGCCCATTAGGGTCTCATTGGGCCCACTAGGGTCTCTTTGGGACCACTTTGTCCCAACATCCCAAGCGAGTCAAAACACCAAAAAGGTACACCGCCACCCGACACGACGGCCAGTAGCGGCAGCCACCACCTCACGTTGGTGGTTTTCAAGTTTTTCTATTATCATTCCGGTTACAAATTACAATAATACACGCAATGCCCAAAATAAACTTCTAATAATTACACCCACCACCACCTTGTGGCGGTAGACGGTGGTAGAGGGTGGCAGTCACCATTGCATGGTGGTGGTGGTGGCCCTCTAGTGAATCATGCCAAGATAAATAAACACACATGACACACACACACACACACTATGTTGAGAGATGAGCCCAGCCACCCACCTGGTGGCTCGTGATGAAGGCAGCAGGAGCCCTAGTGGCCACAAATATGACCAACGGCGGCAACTAACGGCTAACTGCGGCGGTTATGCATCGGCAAGAGAGAAGGAACGGAATAGGCACGTCCGAGGGTGGTAGTACACAGCTACAATGTCGTCTCAACAGTTTCATCCTTGTTAGTAGCACTCGTGAGTGGATGGTGCCATACGACCTCTATAGTGGGGGAGACAGCTTCGGTCGATATTGGTAAGGAGGCGGCTGAGAAGGCTCTATGTAACAGCCCGAAATTTAGGTACAACCAATTAGCCCTTCATCTTTTAAATAATTGTCATTATTGGCCTTAGTGTTGGGCGAGTACGTTGGGCGTACAAGGAGTACGATGCGCGTACTCGCGCGCCTCATTAAACGCGTTATCACCCGGGTACGCTAGGCGTACCCAAGGTTACACCGGGCGTAACCGGTCCAAACCTAAAACCCTAATTTGGGTTGTTGGCTATAAAAGGAATGAGATAGCTTGGTTCCTCAGCCACCATCCTTCAAAAAGAAACCCTAAGAGAGTTGTTACTTCGTTCATAGCTTGGGTGTGAGTGTTCTAAGCTTTAAGGTGTTAATTCAAGGTAGCAAAAGAGAAGAGGAGTCCAGTGTGGAGGCTAGAAGTTGGTGTACAAGTGTAGATCCGTGGATAACAAAGTTTGGAGCTTCTTCCTGAGTTAAAAAGTTCAGATCTTGCCTTGTAGTCCCTTTGGTATGCTTCTTGGACCAATTTCTAGGGTTTTGGTCTCAAAGATGGAGACTTTATGAGCAAGTAGTCTCCGTTGGCTTAGATCTATCATATTGCAGGTCTATTTGAGTTGTATGTTCATAAAAATATAATCTTGGACGTAAATAATTATCCATGCATGAGATCTAGATCTTTTGAGTTGAAAAGAAAAGGTATTAGAGAGTGTAGGAGCCTTTACAACCATGCCAAGGCTTAAAGGTTCCGACTTTATCGGTTAAGAGCCTTAAAGAGAGCCGGATCTAGAAGTTGAAGAAGCGTCTTAACCATTTAAGACCAAAAATATGGTATGGCTGAATCTGGGAATTACGTTGGGCGTAACTCCCAGTACGCGCAGCGTATGGGGTTGAGACCCCCGATTGTGATTCACCGATGTACGCCCTGTGTACTGTGGTCTGTTGACTTTTGTTGACTTTTAGGGTTTTGGTCAACATGTGGACTTTGAGTCAAGGAGGGGTGAAATGGTCTTTTACCCCTCTGAGGAATAATAAAAAGGGTGAAGCCTAGTCTTAAAAGTCTATATTAATTAGAATGATATTTCGTTATGATTAGGTGGGGTTGGGTCTTCGTTTCGAGATTCGGAGATAGCGAGCACGTGAGATTCTAGACTTCCTACGAGGTGAGTCTTCTCACTATACTGTACCCGGAAGGGTATTTATGTGTGTCCGGAAGTTCGGATATGTTATGAGTTGTATGCATCATATATGAATACGTTAACCGTTTGTATGTGCTATGTATGTTATGCTTGATATGGGCCAGAAGACATTATGTTATGGGCCAGAAGGAATTTATGTATGGGCCAGAAGGCATTGTGATGTAGACCGGAAGGTTGATGCGGGTAGGACCGGAAGGTTTACCGGGACGGGACGGAAGTCCCCTGAGACACATGGACCGGAAGGTCTTGGCCTGGAAGGGCGTATGTGCGTAAGTAGTATGTTGGGGAACTCACTAAGCATTTATGCTTACTGTTGTTGTGTTACGTGTTTCAAGTACTAGCGAGGACCGTGGGAAGGCACCGACGTGATCTGTACACACTAGCGGAGGATTTATTTTATGATCTTGGGATTTATATGTTTTGTATGATGATACGATACATTGGATTTTTATGACTTGATTTGGATGAAAACATGTTTAAGGAATGAAAAAATTGTTTTGAAAGTTCACGTTGTTACAAGTTGGTATCAGAGCCTTGGTTTGAGGAATTCGGGTGCACCTTCGGGCATAACTGAACTCAAACTGAGGATTTGAGAAACAAAATTCAATAATAAAAGCATAAAATTTTATAAGAGATTTTGTGATAACCAAAGAAGAAGCAATGTGTACGGTCAGCCAGCGCCCGAACGTTAAAATCCCCAAAATACCCTTACAATATGTGTTATGAGATATGTATGATATGTTATGCATGCTAGAGTAGACTAGGTATTCATATTAGGACTGGAGTGGCCTGATTTGTGATGCCTTAGTCTAAGGAATCCTACTGCTATGAGATGCCTTGAGAGCGAGTAGGTAGCCAATGCATAAAAAGAATATAGTACTCGTGATCCGGGGTCCAAGGAAGAGGACTTGGGGTGAATGCTGATGTGGTGTAGTCAGTAGTATAGGGCTCGTACTACTGAAGAAAACGGATCAGTGGGCAACCCAAGTAAGAATCCTTTGGGTATCGGAGGCCGAGTAGGGTTGCGTTATCAAGTGCGAATATGCTCGATTTAGTCTCTGACATTTTTATGTTGTATTTCAGAGGCATTATGGTTGGGACACGCCACAGACCTGGGATGAGCAGTGTGAGTGACGAGGAGCTTCGTTAAATGATCCACGATGAGGTGGTTGCGGCAATCCGGGCCGAGATTCCGGAGATGTTTAGGTCTATCAAGACCACGATGTTGGAGACTTTTGATGAGCGGTACGCCACGGTGACTGAGGCTGCAGCCGCTGCAGCTGTGGCTGCTGCCAGACCTCAGGGAGGTGACTTGTTGCTATTCCGGGAGTTCAGCAACACGAAGCCACCCGAGTTTGATGGGACGCAGGATCCGATCGCTGCGATGAGATGGATTGCTGACATTGAGGGATGCTTTTATACGTGTTCATGTCCAGAGCATCTGAGGGTGCGGTTCGCTTTGAACCAGCTCCGCCTAGGAGCGAAGGATTGGTGGAAGTTCGTGATGGCGAACTTCACTCTTGCAGAGATTTCAGCAGTGACTTGGCAGAGATTCACTACCATGTTTAGAGACGAGTATGTTCCCCCGGTGGAGAGGGAACGGTTGATTCAAGAGTTCTTGACCCTCAAGCAGGGTAATGATTCAGTTGCTTTGGTCACCCGGAAGTTTCATGAGAGGGCGATGTTCTGCCCTGAGCAAGTGTCTACTGAGCAGGAACAAATGAGCCGATATTTAGGTATTCTGAGGAGGGAAATTCAGGAGTTCGTATCGAACTCGACATACCGAGTCTCAGCGGATGGATCGGCGACCGGCTCAGTCTTAGCCGACAGCCAAGCGGACCAAGTCCACCGATTCGAGGACGGGAGGTCAGAAGCGTCGCACTTACGGAAAGTGTGGCAAGGGTCATGAAGGGGCCTGTCGATCAGATGCTTGCTACAAATGTGGAAAGGAGGGGCACATCGCCAGGGATTACCCCAAGGGATTTATGGTTTGCTTCCATTGCAACCAGACCGGCCATTGGAAGGCCGAGTGTCCTTAGCTTCACCAGGGATCAACACATGGATCCGCGCCTGCTGCTAGGGTTACCGAGACTCGACCGGCGAAGGCCGAGGTTCGTGGGAGAGCTTTTCAGTTGACTGCGGAGGAGGTCCGCGCGGTGCCCGATGTCGTGGCTGGTATGTATTCTTTCGTGTATTTACTTTTATTCTGAAATATTGTGCTTATATTATGATATGCGTAGGTACTTCTCTTGTGAATTTTGTACCTACCTTGGTATTATTTGACTCGGGTGCGAGTCGGTCTTTTGTATCTTTGGCTTTTAGTCAGCACATCGGTATTGATTAGGAGGTGATGAGTCGACCCCTGAGGGTTTTTATAGCTGATGAGAAAGCGGTATATGCCACCGACGTGATTTGAGGATGTGTGCTCGAGATTTTTGGTGTCAAGTTCCCTATAGATCTAGTTCCTATTGCGATGGGAGATGTCTGTATCATCGTGGGCATGGACTGGTTGAGTAAGTTTGGAGTAGTCATTGATTGCAAGAGACAGCTGGTGACCATACGAGACCCTAGTGGGGGAGTGCTTACTGTGTATGGCGAGGGGACCCGGAGTGGGTCAACATTTTGTTCGGCTGCCAGGGAGAGACAGAGTTTGCAGCAGGGCTGCAGTGGATTCATAGCCTATGTGATGGACACACGAGTGGCTGCGGGGAGGCCAAGTTCGGTTGACGAGGTTCCGGTAGTGTGCGAGTTTCAGGATGTGTTTCCCGAGGAACTGTCGGGCGTACCTCCGGAAAGGCAAGTGGAGTTCCGTATCGATTTGGTTCCGGGAGCAGCACCTATCGCCAAGGCGCCTTATTGCCTCGCTCCACCAGAAATGCAGGAGTTATCCTCGCAGCTTCAGGAGCTGTTGGGAAAGGGGTTTATTCGACCGAGTAGCTCACCTTGGGGAGCGCCGATCCTTTTTGTCAAGAAGAAGGATGGTTCACACCGGATGTGTATTGATTACCGAGAGTTGAACAAGTTGACGGTCAAGAACCGGTATCCGTTACCTAGGATCGATGATCTGTTCGATCAGTTGCAGGGGGCATCTTGGTTCTCCAAGATAGACTTGAGGTCGGGTTATCATCAGATGATGGTTCGGGATGAAGATATCCTGAAGACTACTTTCAGAACTCGTTATGGACATTACGAGTTTGTGGTGATGCCTTTTGGGCTCACCAATGCCCCAGCTGCATTCGTGGATCTCATGAACAGGGTGTGCATGCCGATGTTGGATCTGTCGGTGATCGTATTCATTGATGATATTTTGGTATATTCGAGGTCTAGAGAGCAGCATGAGGAGCATTTGAGGGAAATCCTTGGAGTTCTGAGATCGGAGAGGCTGTATGCCAAATTTTCCAAGTGCAATTTCTAGTTACGAGAGGTCCAGTTCCTAGGACATCTTGTTAACCAGAAAGGGATATTGGTCGATCCGGCCAAAATCGAGGCGGTGATGAGATGGGAGGTTCCGAGATCACCCACTGAGATCAGGAGTTTTCTGGGATTGGCCGGCTATTATCAAAGGTTTATTAGGGATTTCTCCAAGATCGTTGTGCCACTTTCCAAGATGACCCGGAAGGGTGTTGCATTTTCATGGGGTCTGGAGCAACAGTCCTCATTTGAGACACTTCACCAAAAGTTGTGCGAAGCCCCGGTGCTCACACTCCCGGAAGGGATGGAGGATTTTGTGGTATATTGAGATGCATCAATATCTGGGTTAGGGGCAGTGCTTATGCAGAGGGGGCACATTATAGTGTATGCATCGAGGCAGCTGAAGCCACATGAGTCGAGATATCCCACCCACGATCTGGAGCTGGGGGCTGTGGTGTTTGCCCTCAAGATCTGGCGACACTATCTATATGGGGCTCGGTGTACCGTATACACGGACCACAAGAGTCTGAAGTACTTGATGGATCAGCCAAACCTGAATATGAGCCTGAGGAGATGGTTGGATGTGGTGAAGGATTATAACTGTGAGATCCTGTACCACCCGGGCAAGGCTAATGTCGTAGCCGATGCTTTGAGCCGTAGGACGGAGAGCACCCCGATCCAAGACGTTTGTATGAGGTTGACGGTGATGACTCCGGTATTGGACACCATCCGAGGGGCCCAGGCTGAGGCTGCGAGACCAAAAAACCGAAAGAGGGAGTGGATTGTTGGGCAGGTATCGGAATTCGTTACCAATAGTCGGGGACTTATGACATTTCAGGGTCGAATTTAGGTACCGTTTGTGGGCGGGACACGTACCATTTTGATGGAAGAAGCACATTGATCGAAGTTCTCGATCCATCCCGGCGCTACTAAGATGTATTTGGACCTAAAGAAGGAGTATTGGTGGCCCTATATGAACAGGGATGTTGCATGGTTCGTCGAGAAGTGCCTGACTTGTCGTCAGGTTAAGGCCGAGCACCAGCGTCCGCATGGTAAGCTGCAGCCGCTGGAGATTCCCGAGTGGAAGTGGGAATAGATTACCATGGATTTTATCCCCAAATTGCCAAGGACTGCGAGAGGGGTCGATGCAATTTGGGTGATTTTGGATAGGTTGACGAAGAGTGCTCATTTTCTTGCTATCAGTGAGAGCTCTTCTGCTGAGAGGTTGGCAGAGTTGTATGTGAGGGAGGTGGTATCGCGACATGAGGTCCCGATGTCGATTGTTTCAGATCGGGACGTACGATTTACTTACAGATTTTGGAAGAATTTTCACCAGGAGTTGGGAATGAAACTGCATTTTCAGTACCGCATACCACCCACAAACGGACAGGCAGAGTGAGCGGACGATTCAGACGCTCGAGGATATGCTCCGAGCTTGTGTTTTGGATTTTGGAGGGAGTTGGCACACCTATCTACCCTTGGCTGAGTTTTCGTACAACAACAGCCATCATTCGAGCATTGGTATGCCACCCTTTGAGCTGTTGTACGAGAGGAGGTGTCGGACCCCCATCTGCTGGGGAGAGGTGGGGCAACGGGTAATGGGTAGTACGGAGATTGTGCTTCATACAACAAAGCAGATACAACAGGTCAGGCAGAGATTGTTGACCGCTCAGAGTCTCCAGAAGCATTATGCGGACAGGCGTCGGTCCGAGATCGAGTTTCAGGTTGGTGACCTTGTACTCTTAAAGGTCTCTCCTTGGAAAGGAGTGATTCGATTCAGAAAGAGGGGCAAGTTGGGGCCTTGATATATTGGACCTTTCAAGGTAATTGCGAGGGTATGCAGGGTAGCCTACCGTTTGGATCTACCTGTGGAGCTGGGTCAGATTCACGACACCTTTCACGTGTCGTAGTTAAGGAAGTGTATTGCCGACGAGTCAACAATTGTGCCATTCGAGGAAATTCAGGTGGATGCAGGACTGAACTATGTTGAAAGACCGGTGGCAATTAAGGATCGAAAGGTTAAGGATTTGAGGAACAAGGAAGTGCCCTTGGTGCAAGTACAGTGGCAACATCGGAAGGGGTCCGAGCTGATGTGGGAGTCCGAGTCGAAGATGCGGGAGCAGCATCCGGATTTGTTTTCGGAATAAGACTTCGGGGACGAAGTCTGGTTCTAGTGGGGGAGAATTGTAACAGCCCGAAATTCAGGTACAACCAATTAGCCCTTCATCTTTTAAATAATTTTCATTATTGGCCTTTGTGTTGGGCGAGTACGTTGGGCGTACAAGGAGTACGCTGCACGTACTCGCATGCCTCATTAAACGCGTTATAACCCGGGTACGCTGGGCGTACCCAAGGTTACACCGGGCGTAACCGGTCCAGACCCAAAACCCTAATTTGGGTTGTTGGGTATAAAAGGAATGAGATAGCTTGGTTCCTCAGCCACCATCCTTCAAAAAGAAACCCTAAGAGAGTTGTTCTTTCGTTCATAGCTTGGGTGTGAGTATTCTAAGCTTTAAGGTGTTAATTCAAGGTAGCAAAAGAGAAGAGGAGTCCAGTGTGGAGGCTAGAAGTTGGTGTACAAGTGTAGATCCATGGATAACAAAGTTTGGAGCTTCTTCCTGAGGTAAAAAGTTCAGATCATTCCTTGTAGTTCTTTTGGTATGCTTCTTGTACCAATTTCTAGGGTTTTGGTCTCAAAGATGGAGACTTTATGAGCAAGTAGTCTCCATTGGCTTAGATCTATCATATTGCAGGTCTATTTGAGTTGTATGTTCATAAAAATGTAATCTTGGACGTAAACAATTATCCATGCATGAGATCTAGATCTTTTGAGTTGAAAAGAAAAGGTATTAGAGAGTGTAGGAGCCTTTACAGCCATGCCAAGGCTTAAAGGTTCCGACTTTATCGATTAGGAGACTTAAAGAGAGCCGGATCTAGAAGTTGAAGAAGTGTCTTAAGCATTTAAGACCAAAAATATGGTATGGCTGAATCTGGGAATTACGATGGGCGTAACTCCCAGTACGCGTAGCGTAAGGGGTCGAGACCCCCGATTGTGATTCACCGATGTACACCCCGCGTATAGAAGCCGGTACGCCCCGCGTACTGTGGTCTGTTGACTTCTGTTGACTTTTAGGGTTTTGGTCAACATGTGGACTTTGAGTCAAGGAGGGGTGAAATGGTCTTTTACCCCTCCGAGGAATAATAAAAAGGGTGAAGCCTAGTCTTAAAAGTCTATATTAATTAGAATGATATTTCGTTATGATTAGGCGGGGTTGGGTCTTCGTTTCGAGATTTGGAGATAGCGAGCACGTGAGATTCTAGACTTCCTACGAGGTGAGTCTTCTCACTATACTATACCCGGAATGGTATTTATGTGTGATCGGAAAGTCGGATATGTTATGAGTTGTATGCATTGTATATGAATAAGTTAACCGTTTGTATTTGCTATGTATGTTATGCTTGATATGGGCCGGAAGGCATTATGTTATGGGCCGGAAGGCATTTATGTATGGGCCGGAAGGCATTGTGATGTGGACCGGAAGGTCGACGCGGGTAGGACCGGAAGGTTTACCGTGACGGGACGAAAGTCCCGTGAGACACATGGACCGGAAGGTCATGGCATGGAAGGGCGTATGTGTGTAAGTAGTATGTTGGGGAACTCACTAAGCATTTATGCTTACTGTTGTTGTGTTACGTGTTTCAGGTACTAGCGAGGACCGTGGGAAGGCACCAGCGTGATCTGTACACACTAGCGGAGGATTTATTTTATGATCTTGGGATTTATATGTTTTGTATGATGATATGATACATTGGATTTTTATGACTTGATTTGGATGAAAACATGTTTAAGGAATGAAAAATTTGTTTTGAAAATTCACGTTGTTACACTCTTGGAAGGTGGTATTAGTGGACGCAACGCCAAAAAGAGACGGTGAAAGGTGGAAGTCGAACTGAAGGCAGAGTCTGTGTTCATTGATGACGATCAAAGCGGTGACGGCAACCCGTCTTCAACAGAAATTGTGTGACATCGGCTGGAGGTGAGAATCTGACAGCACCCAAAGGTCACCCACAAACCCTCATCGGTCTTCGGCGTCTCTGGTCGAGGTAGATGTCGTCGGAGCTCTTAGTCGATCAGAACAGCAAGGGGTGTCGGGTGGTGGAGGCTGGACACTGGAGGAAGGAGGTATATGGTGGCGGCTACAACATTGGTGTAAGGTTAGGGTTAGAGAAGGCAGTTGATATATATATATATATATATATATATATATATATATATATATATGTTATAAGGGAGTCGGGTATATATATATATATATATATATATATATATATATATATATATATATATATATACCCGACTCCCTTATAACATTTTTCCCATAATGGCGAAACCAGCTCCTCCATCTTCGTTTTCTTTAAAATTTAATCCAAAAGTTACCATTTCTACCCTGGCTTCAAGAATCCTTTCAAAATCAAATCTGTAATTTACCCAACAGCCCCTCTCACAACAAATCTTTTTCAACATAGGTCCAAAATTTACTTTTTAACCCTTGCTCCTATAAATCCTTTCATGTTCTGTCCAAAAGATACCAAATACGCTCCTAACTTCTAAATTCCTTTGCAAAAATTAATCCCGAAATTACACTTTAACTCCCGAAGATTCAATTCTTGTCGTTTGGCATCTCGGAACCAACACCCTACTAATTATTATTTATTTTTGAGCTCTAATAATATAAAGAAAAATAATAAAAATTACTTCTCAAGGTTCCGGGTTTATTATTTTAATTATTCTATTTAAAACGGGATGTTACACGCCTGGCATTTTGCCCCGCCCGACATTCATACAGACTCATAAAACACATGCAAGAAACACTAGGAAAAATAACATACAATACACTCATCAGGCCCTGCTTGGCATTGGAACCTGCTCGGTATACATATCACATATTACACATGCATGAGTCATAGACAACTAGCATCCTAATTATAATAAATCATGGGCCGGCATTGGTGCCTTCGACTCACCAAATACAGTGAGGAAACTCACGTCAATTTGAGATAAACCGAGACACACACGTTGCTGCCACCGGAAACATTACGCTGGACATAATCAAATATCTTAATAAATTATTAAGGTCATATCCCAAAATCCAAGGTCCGATCCATATTCTATACTTCCAATAGGTAAAAGACCAATTTACCCTTCTCATATCTATTCCAATAACCCATGGACCAAACTCCAAAAGACCCAAGGCCCAAAAGGTCCAAGAGAAGACCTCACGAGTACACTCTGTCTACCTAAGTCGTAAGCCCCATGTATGGCCCACTGAAGCACAAGGTACAACTCGCTAAAGCTCATGGACGAGCAATTCTTGCATTACGTTGAGCGTACTCATACGTATGCCTATTGTACTCATCAGATGACAAAAACTTGATATTAAGCACTTAATGCTTAAGACGAAAACGTCCAAACTCATATTTAACGTATAAATGAGGTCTTAATCCATCTAAACTTATAATATGAACATAAACTTAAGCATGATTCATCAAAACCCATAGAGATGATATTTTTATGGTTCCAAATAACTCCATAATGGATAAAGTTTCCAACTTAATCCATTAAGTCCAAGTCTCAAGCTTTAAGTGTCCAACCAACCAAGATCTAGTCTTTAAGTCTCAAAGGGAACAAAAATGCATCTTTTCCAACTTAATCCATTAAGTTCAAGTCTTAAGCTTTTAGATCTGAATCAATATGATGTTTATATGGATAAAGTTTCAAACTTTATCTATAACAAAGTCACAAACTTTCGAGATCTAAACTTTATGCACTAAAGTGACCAAAAGCTCATAACACCCAAAATTAGCTAGATCTAACAATTTCATCATCAAGATTCAAACTTTATACCTCCAAAAGAAAGATCAAGGTGAACAAGGTCTGGATCTACATGCTCCAATGCAACCAACGCTTCTTCAATGAGTTCATTCTTCTACAAGGTGCACCAAGAACACTCTAAAGCACCTACCAACACCTTCTTTTTTCTCACAGAGCTCAAACTAGGGTTAGGGTTTCAAGGGAGGGTGTTGGAGAGGTAGAGGTTGAGAATGGGATGAGTTTGGGGAAGTTAAGGAGCACAAATAGGACTCAAACCATGAAAAAAGGGTTTAAGCATTGATCGCGTACAGACTACATACTCAATTTATGTCCAGCGTACTAGGGATACCCTAATACGCCCAACATACTTCCCGTACACCTAGTATGCGGCTAACCCAAAAATCATCCAAACTTCAAACGGCTGTAACTTCTTTGTTTCAACTCCGATTTCGACGATCCTTATATCCATGGAAAGGTAACAAGAAGCACTACAACCTTATCAACTATTCTCTACCTTTCCGAAATTAAATCCAAAATTGATAAAAGGCCCAAACTATCACTTTAGAGTTATACCCTTGGGCTCCAAAGGGCCAACCAAACTCTCGGATCACCTAATCTACATTACCCACATACAAAGGGTTATAAATCTATCTTTTCCCCAAGGCCCAAAGCCTGATTATAACTGGTCCTCGGGTCATGGTCCCGAATTATGTAACGATTCGAAACAACGTGTTACAACTTTAACCCACTTAAATTATATTTTTTCATCGAAATCATTCATTGCTACTCTCTAGGTAATCAAACGATCCAACCAAATCATCCCAATCCCTGATGAATGTCTACCCCATCATACGATGACCTTCCAATAATCGAACCCATTCTTAGCAGAACTTACATACTTACGACAAATGAATGCTTGCTCCCACTAACCTTAACCAATGAACAACAATCATTACTACTCAACTCAGATCCAAGAATATGATACCTTATCCGAATTCCCGACAAGCAAAACCATTACGAAATACTATCCATAGGACTTATCTCTGCAATCTGAACTGAATGATATCATTCTAGTCATAAATCATCTAGACGACACTTTTGGCAGACAGAATCCTAACCATACATTGCTGTTGAAAAGATTTTTCATATAAACAAAGGCGACTCCCAACGCGGTTCTCAACCCCTTGTGTCAACTTGGAACATAACTCATATCCCAAAATCCAAATATTTACACTTGTATTCTATCTGAAAATTTTCGATTCCACGAAGACTTTCCACTAAATCGAGATACAAAATCCTAAATCCATCGTGGAGACTGGCAGTATCACATTTGATCTCGCCACAAGGCTTCGACTAAGAGTCTAACTAATATGGGCTACCCCAGCCTAAACACCACACAGTTACAAACCACTGACCACAGAGTAATCCCACCATAAACGTGATCTAGTACCTCGCTCAATCCAATCTCCACTAGGTCTCACCCACTTTATCACAACCAAACATGCCTCGCCTACGGGTCTCACCCTATCAAGTTCTGTACAGTCCTAGACTCACCTCAGATCCAACGATCCTCATTCCAAACAAAGAGTAATCCTCCTACAATGGCCTACCTCATTCTAGTGAATGTTACGACTAAATCCTAGACTTACATCACTTTCCTGATAGCCTATCATCCTTGTGTATGCTACGTATACCCCACAGTCTTACAACACTTCCAAACTACTATGGTCCCACCAATAGGCTTACCATCCCTCTACTATACCAACCGTAATCATCCTGAGTCAAACCCGCATCTGACTATACCCCAACTAGGTGTTTGGGTTATGCTTTGAACCCTAAAGCCTTAATTAAAAAAGAACATGCATAGAGGCCCTAATACAACCCCTAATCTATTCCTACCCACATACCCACCAAGCATCACTACTGATGCGTAATGAAACCTAAATATCCATTCTTGTGCAACCCTTAGACCAAATGATTTTGCCCCACTTGGATTCAACTGTGCTCTTCCAATACACAAAAATTATGGATTCCCAATCCATCTCATAACCTTACAATTCAAACTATCAACAACCTGAGCTCATAAGAACTAGCATTCCACTACTAACCAATATTTAGCATTCACACACATTCCAAAACCAGATGTACACTTCCTAAAATCTCAAAGAGCATAATAATCCCAAGTACATCTCATGATACAACTCCAAATCCTTAAGTCGCTCTAGCTCATGACACATAACTATAACCCTTGACCGGAACAGAAGGATCACCAATCCAATCACCCACTTATCGAAAAAAATCGATGCACTCTATATATTTCTATCAATTTCCATTTAAATCCTTTCAACAATCCAAAAATCTGACAAAACCTATGTGATTAATTCATTAGCTACATCCTGGAGTGATGGTGCACTTTGGCTATTACCCTACTACAGTAATAATCGATTCAAAGAATGTCAACAATCAGCTGACATCCCTACTGAGCGATACAAGCGCTCCTGACATCTGACTTTGTTGTCCTAGGTGGGAACAACCAATTTCTACTAGATCATTTCATTAAATCCCTTGATACGAGTATTACCCTTGCATCCAAAATACATGAATTTCACAGATACCCATCCGACACTTATGTTCTGAACAATCCTTTATACCTATTAATCGCGATAGATTTTCACCAGCTCGAGTTTTTATATTCCCATAAACTTAACGACTACTGACCTTTCACCCACGATGAAACCCATTCCTCATCGCCTTGAAACCATGAAGAGCCTTTACATATCTTGCATTCACACCCGACATGCCCTCCTTGTGGATTCCTTGAGTTCTTTCGGTTACCATAAAAGATCGCATCGACTGCTAATATTGTTTCGATTGAAGATTGTTTCGATGATGATTGATGCCTCCCACGTCAAAATCCAAAACCGACTCACCAGAAATCCCCTAAACATGGTCCTCAGTATGCAAATGGCATGTGAATTCCATCAGCTAGGAGATCCCTACTTCCCCAACCAGGGGAATGGTGGATGGTTGGAGCCAGAGAAAGAGCTGGAGGAAGAAACCAAAGTGGAATAACCTGAAGAAGGGTCGACAGAACCGGTAGTAGACTCAGATGAGGAGGAGGTTGATGGTAGCGACGTAGATGACTCGAATGCAAAGTCCGAAGTCATCAATCCGCTTTACATGGCCATGGTGCCCCCATACAAGATGGGCCCTAATGGTCCTACGCCCCCATGGGCACACGATATCTGGAGGTAGAGCCGCTAGCAAGGGGTGCAACCCACATTCAGTATGAACCGTGACTATTACGACTTGAGTCACGGTGGACCTACAGACCGAGCCCTGCCTGTGATGGTAAGGAGGACACGTGACATCGGCGAGCAGGCACAGGCAACCACCAGTCAAATGGTTGCCATGGAACTGCGGTTGAGCGCGCGGAAAGGATGAACCACAAGGTAGTCAGGGACTATCAGGCGCGACAGATAGCATTGGAAGCTCGACTTCGAGCCGCTGAGCATCACCTGGCTAGACTCCGGGGAGCATCTACCTCGACATCAACACCACCAGACCCTTATTGTCGCAATTAGTATCCATTCATCTGCTACCTACTATCGTATGATTTTCTTTTATATACTACTCTATGTACTATTGACTACATGATTAAGTGATTACACTACTCGTGGATTCGTTAAATTGTTGGATTTTATTTCCTTTCATGTATTGTATGTCTTATGTAGGCAAATTTTCAGGTACTCAAAAGATTAGCATTAATGGAAATGACTATATATTTTCTCATGATGTTGTTATTTGTTATGTGTTCTATTACTTTTATTACATGTTGATTGTATGCACTCACTTACTTACACACAACCGAATCACCGATACTGTTCTATAATTAAGAAATCGTGAAACTAGAATACACTGGATACTTAACGTCTTTCCGTTCCATGACAGAAGATGCCTTAGAGACCGAATCGTGGAAACAACACGGAACCAACACCACCAGAGATAAAATCAGCTGCATTCCAAGCGGTAGTGTCAGCTACGGTCACCACAACATTGGCACAGATTCACAACGGGAATAACGGTGGAACTAACGGGCAAGGAGACGGAAATTCAAACTAAGGGATGAACCAAGGACCACAAGAAACTGTACCTACAAAGACTTCACGAATGCCAAGCCTTGAACTTTCAACGGGACAAGAGGCGTAATAACTCTAAAGAGGTGGATATAAAAAGTTGAATCAGTATTCGAGATCTGCGGATGCCCCGAGGAGTGCAAGGTGAAGTTTGCAGCTTGCACATTCGTCGATCAAGCTCTTTCTTAGTGGAATGGTCACGTAGAGGCCATAACACTCCCAATGTCGAATGTTATGCCATGGGAGGAGATGAAAAAATGCTAATGGCAAACTAGTGTCTAAGACGAGAGATCCAGAAGATAGAGTAGGAATTGTGGAATGTCGCACTACAAAAATCCGACGTTGATGCATACATCTCGAGGTTTAGTGATTTTTCACTCTTGTGTCCAAGGTTGATCACATCTAAAGGGAGGAAGATTGAAAGATTCATTTGGAGACTAACCTCTCCAATTCAAGGAAATGTAATCGCAGCGAATCTAGAAACGTATAACAATGCTAAAAGACTAGCCAACAAGCTATACGACCATGGAAACAAGAAGGGTGCCAAAGCAAGGGAAACTGAAGTAAAAAAGGAAGGTGATAACAAGAAAGGGAAGAACAACAAGTGAAAAGGGCAACAAAACCAAGAGTCATCAAAGAAGCAAAAAACAGCAGCAACCCACGATGCTACTGCTCAGGTTACCTAAACACCACATGCTCCAGCCTCATCTACACCAACTACTACCATGCAATACTCAGGAACCCTACCCAAGTGTAAAAAATATGGCTTTCACCAACATGGAGAGTGCAGGGAGATGAAATGCACAAGTTGCAACTGTAAGGGCCATACCGCCCAATATTGCAGATCTCAACCACAACAGAACCAACATCCGAACAACAACAACAACAATAACAACCGCAAAAACAATAATGATGGGGCTAGTCACACATGTTATGGGTGTGGAGGAACTTTCCATTTCAAAGGAAATTTCCCAAAAGCCAACAACAAAGGGGCAGGAGGATCAAGAAGGGTATTGACGTTGGGGCAAGGTGAAGCAGTTCAAGACCCGATGGTGGTTACTGGTACGTTCCCACTTAACAACACTTACGCATGCATTTTATTCGATAGCTGAGCCAAGCGGAGCTTAATTAGTAACAAATTCAAACATTTACTAAACCAACAACCCCAGAAGCTAAACAAAGCCTTCACAGTGGAGATGGCTAATGGGAAAAACGAAGCAACCAAATATGTTTATGTAGGATGCACATTAACACTAAACAACCATTCATTTCAAATAGATTTCATGGTAGTAAATATTAGGAGTTTTGATGTGATAATCGACACGAATTGGTTAAGCCCCCAAAATGATGATATTATGTGTCGCGAGAAGATCGTTCGCCTTCACCTCCCCACTCACAAAACCCTAATGATCTATGGTGATAAACATGGCGCCAATCTTCATCTTATCTCGTGAATCAAGGCACAAAAGTTCTTTCACAAGAAAAACTATGATTTCCTCGCACATGTGGTGGATAATGCCAGAGAAGAAGTAAACATTAAGGACATTTTGATGGCATGCGACTTTCCAGATGTATTTCCTGAAGAACTTCCGGGAATACCCTCAGAAAGACAGATTGAATATCCAATCGACCTCATACCAGCAGCCACATCAATTGCCAAATCACCCTACAGGTTAGCGCTCGCCAAAATGCAGGAGCTATCCAGTCAACTAAGCGAATTGTTGAGCAAAGGATTCGTCAGACCAAGCTTCTCACCCTGGGGATCTCCGGTCTTGTTTGTCAAGAAGAAGGACGGATCCTTTAGGATGTGCATCGATTAAAGGGTATTAAATAAGCTCACTATCAAAAACCGATACCCACTTCCTCAGATTGACGATCTTTTTGACCAACTTCAAGGAGCTAGTTACTTCTCCAAAATAGATCTAAGATTTGGTTATCATCAACTTCAAGTACGAGAAGGGGACATTCCAAAAACTGTTTTCCGAACTTGATACGTTCATTACGAATTTGTTGTGATGCCCTTCGGTCTAACAAATGCCCCTGTCATATTTATGACCTCATGAATCGAGTATGCCGCCAATTCCTCGATAATTTTGTAATCGTCTTCATTGATGACATTCTCATATATTCCCGAAGCAAGGAGGGGCAGGTTTGGAATTGGTATGGTACCAAGTTTTTTTCTCCAAACCGTGTACCGTACCAACTGTAGTTGGTATCAGATTTTTGCTACAAGTACCTTACCAAGTCTACTTGGTACCAATTAATTTGACTACCAACAATTTTGGTTGGTATATATTGGTATTTAGTATATACAAAAGTTTTTAACTAATATGTACTATAGATGAATATAAATTTAACTTGTGAACATTTGTTCGTTGCTTCACTCGCTTCTGGTAGTATTTTTTTTTTTTGGAAACCACCAAAAGGAATAAAAGAGGTCCACCGTAGCAAGTTGCTAGAGGAAACAAATGGTAACAGTACAAGTAAAAGGAGTGAGAAGTTAGTATTCCTTTTAAATTTTTAGTGTATGTATCACCGATCTCGTGCACATCGAACAATGAGTATCAAGAAATTTTTCGGTCAATGTGTTAGTTTAGTAATTCTAAAACTTGTTAGTTGTTATTCTAATTAAAACATAAAGATATGAGAGCTCATATTTCTTTGTAATTATAAATTGATATATATATATATATATATATATATATATATATATATATATATATATATATTGGTTGGTATGGTACAACCATGGTATTCAAAATTTCATACCGTTACCGTACCAAGACTACTTAATTGGCATGGTATTACCAGCCAAACATATTATCTACCAAACAACCTGGCTACCAATTTAATTGGTTTGGTTGGTAACATGTTGGTTGGTTCTCTATGGTACATATTTGCCAGCCCTAAGGAGGAGCACGGTCAACATCTCTGTCAAATGTTGGAAACTCTAAGGGCTGAGCGATTAAATGCAAAACTCTCCAAATGTGAGTTCTGGATTCGCAGTGTAAACTTCTTGGGTCACATAGTCAGTGAGTAATGGATTCACGTAGATCCTTCCAAGATCAAGGTCATTGAAGGCTAGGCTATCCCAAAGACACCAACAGAAAATTCGACAATTCTTGGGTCTCGCAGGCTACTACCGAAGGTTTATCCATAACTTTTCCAAGATAGCCAAGCCGCTCACCACCTTGATACAAAAATGCGTTTCTTTCAACTAGACAGACAAGCAAGAAGCTGCCTTCAAAACCTTGAAGAGAGCCTTCTATAGTGCACCAGTGCTACCCTTACGGGAGGGAACCGAAGTCTTTGTAGTATACTGCGATGCTTCGAACCAATGGTTAGGTTGTGTCCTCATGCAGCGTGGAAAGGTGATAACTTACGCATCCTGGAAATTGAAGACGCATGAAGTAAATTACACCAGCTATGATCTCAAGTTAGGATTTGTGGTCTTCGCCTTAAAGATTTGGAGGCACTACCTCTATGGTACAAAGTGCACCATATTCACAGATCACAAAAGCATTCAACACATTTTAAACCAAAAGGAGCTGAACATGAGGCAACGAAGGTGGGTTGAGCTGCCGAATGATTACGAATACGAGATCAAGTACCACCTATTCAAGGCTAACATGGTAGCCGATGCCCTGAGTAGGAAACAATACTCAGGTCGCCGGGTGAAGACATTAACAATAACCATCCACTCCCACCTAACCTCATAGATCAATGGAGCGCAATCTGATGCATTCAAATCGTAGAATGCCACAAATGAAACGTTGTGTGTGATGGATAAAAACATTGAAGTCAGAGAGGACTGAGCTTACTACTTCATGAATAGAATTTGGTTCCCTAAATTTGGGGGATTCAGAGAAATAGTCATGAACGATGCTCATAAGACATGATATTTCGTCCATCCAGGTTCGGATAAGATGTACCTGGATATTAAACAACATTATTGGTGGCCAAATATGAAGGCAGAGATAGCCACTTACATGTGTAAGTGTCTCACTTGCACCAAAGTGAAAGTGGAATATCAGAAGCCCTCAGAGTTATTGCAACAGCCAGTAATACCCAAGTGGAAATGGGAAAGGATTAATATGGACGTCATAACCAAATTATCTAAGACATCAAACGGACTGGATGCTATCTAGGTGATTGTCGATAGGTTAACCAAATCTGCCCATTCCCTGCCAATAAAATCATATAATATGGAAAGATTAACTCAAATCTATATAAAATAGATCGTGAGACTCCATGGAGTGCCAGTATCTATTATCTCGAATCGTGATAGTAGATTTACTTCGCGATTTTGGCAGTTACTTCGAAAGGCAATATAAACACAACTAGACATGCGCACTGCTTATCACCCTCAAACTGATGGCCAGAGCGAGCAAACCATCCAAACACTGGAAGACATGCTCCGACCCTATGTGATCGATTTTGGAAAGTCATGGGATACCCGCTTGACCTTGATTGAGTTCTCGTACAACATCAGCTATCACACAATCATAAAAGTTGCTCCTTTTGAGGCTTTAAATGGTCGCAAATGTAGATAGCCTCCATGTTGGGCTGAGGTAGGTGACACCCAGTTGGCAAAAAGGCAATCACCAAGCAACACTCTAACAGGACCAAAAATCATTCAAGAATTAACAGATAAGATAATCCGAATCAAAGCCGAATCCAAGCATCGTAGGACTGACAAAGAGTTATGCTGACAAACGAAGAAAAGGTATGGAATTCGAAGTCGAAGATCGGGTACTATTAAAGGTCTCTCTATGGAAAGGGATGATCCATTTTGCGAAACGGGGAAAGATAAATATGTGATACATCGGGTCGTTCTAGATTCTTGCCTGAATTGGTTCGGTAGCATATAAGTTGCAGCTTCCTGCGGAGCTCAGTAACGTTCACCCTGTGTTCTACGTCTCGAATTTGAAAAAGTGCTTAACGGATGAAACCCCGGTCATTCCTCTAGAAGAGATAAAAATAAACGAGAATCTCCTGTTTATCGAAGAAGCATTCAAGATAATGGATAGGGAAGTGAAGCATACAATACAGAGTCGCATTCCGATTGTGAAGATACCATGGAATGCTAAGTGTGGACCGGAATTCACATGGGAACGCGAAGACCAGATGAAGCAGAAGTACCATTACTTATTCTCTCGTTCATGATCCTACCTTTCAAAAGAATTTCGGGAGGAAATTTCCTCTAACGGGGGGATGATGTCACAACTAGCATTTTTAGCTAGGAAATTTTGTTTTCATGTAAAAATAAACTCTTGAAAAACTTGTAATCTAAGTGGATATCATATTCTATGCTCAATCAAAACCATCCATTTGAATTAAAACTCCCGAGTGAAGTCCAAAACCTAAGTTAATATATCTCATATACTCAACTCTAGGTTTGAAACCCTAATAACCCGGTTCACCACTGGATAGACCAGGATCCTCTTATTGGGCCAAATGGGCCCATAAACCTTTCATTTGATGATTTTGTGCCAATGAACCCCATTTGGACTCTAATTGGACCCACATTCGTCAAACCATAGCATTTGGGCCATGTGGGACCTAAAATAAGCACTTTGTTATCATGGGCCATGATGGTTCGTGAACCACTCTATTGGACCATGATGGGCCGTAAACCCATATTTTTATTTTAATTGGGCCGTAAACTGTGACATCCCCAAAATCTCGGCCAGAAAAGACCGATTTTCATTTATGCTTTTAAAATAAATTCAGAGTAAATCCTTTTGATTTGAAAGAGTTGCGGAATTTGTTCCCAAAAACAAAACATGATAAAACAACGTTTACTAAAGCATTTCATAAAAGAAATGTATTTTTCATTATATAATCAAAACTCGAGGTGTCATGTTCCGATATAGACCAACAAGCAAAAACGATAACATTACAAGGCATTCAACAAATATTTACATATACAAACTTGTAAACAAAACAACTTGATGGTTCATCCATCTTACGCCCTTGCGCCACTTCCTGTAATACAAATAAAACGGAGTGGGTCAGGCTTGGGAGCCTGGTGAGCATATAGGGTTTTCAACCCACAATAAATAATTAAATTAATTATTATCAACCAACAATAACCCAGTTACCCATTCCCGTTATTCTCACTTTACGTCCCTAAAATAACTAACACAAGGGACCTAATCTAAGAATATTTTCATCGGGGTGACAACACATGCTGCGGGGTTTCCTCAACAATATAAGTCAAATAAGGCAACCATGAGGGGGATGGAATACAGCGAATGAACACCCAAGTTCACTAACACCTACAGGTTATGAGCCTGATAGCGTTCCACTGGACTGTCTATAAAAGTCCGTGGTCGTCATCTAAATTCCGCTAGATGACTGGATCAAAACAACAACGAGGCCTCTCATCTGTTTATTACACACTAACTATCTACCCATGTTCTACCCAACATATTAGTAGATAAAAACATACATTTTTATACATATTTTCAAAACCTGTATAGCATGCTTGATCAATACATTTTCCATATAACAGATGAGGCACACACACATAACACGTATTTCATATAGAAATAATCAGATCTGTAAGATAGAAGAAAGTGAATATACATTCACACACATAAAAATAAAATATACACATAACACGTATCTCGTATAAAATACTTTATAGTTATACGTTAGGAGAAAGTAACAACGCATTCACACGTATAAACGACAATAAACTTAATACCCTCGAACCATACTTGTATTATTATTGCGTTTATGAAAGGTAGTATACACTCACTTGATCAGAAGATGATCGGACAGCACTATGGCTTGCAGAAGTCATAATCCTCAGCATATCTGGAAGATCTCTACGAAAATCGAACTTCTTGCGGGCAGAGCTTCGGCTCGGAAACCGCACTTCTCGGGATCTTCGGGATCTCGGGACTCGCTTCGGGACTCGGGAATATTACCGGGACTTCGGGATGGCTTCGGGGGTAAAAACGCAGAGCTTCGGCACAAAAACGAGAAGAAATTAGCAATGGAACCCGGAACCCTCGCATCCTATTTATAGGAGGCTGGAAGCCTCTCGTACGCGGGGCGTACTGGTCCGAGAAACGTCATCGCTTACGTATCCGAAGCCACTTGCTGCGATATTGACACTTTCGGAGTACGCGGGGCGTACTCACTTACGCGGCGCGTAAGCCGGATCAGATCTGTGACTCGCCTTCGGATAATGCTTCCGAATTTTGATTTAAAAATAAATACAAATTAATTAATAAACTTCGGAAATTCATATCTTCTTCATACGAACTCCGTTTCGACATTCTTTATATCCACGGAAAGGTGAGACTACGCTCTACAACTTTCGTTTAGACTCCGTCGGCTAATTTTGAATTTATTTTTATTATTTATTTTTAATAGGTCGTAATAGAAATTTTCGTTATAAATTCATAACTTCTTCGTTTGACGTCCGTTCTCGCCTAACTTTTTATCGCTTTGATACTAACAACGAGATCTTCGATTCTCATTTAGATCACTAAGGCTAAATATCTCTTTAACGTAAATTTCACTTTTTACGTTATTCAGCGTTGCCGGTTCTGTCGCGAAACTTCGACAGGTCATAACTTTCTCGTTATAACTCGGATTTCGGCATTCTTTATATCTTCAGAAACCTTGTTTCAACTACTACAACATTATCTAAAGATATCAAGTTTATTATACACTTAAATTTTGATGCTTATTTTTTATTCTTAATTAATCAAACCACATAATTAAACAATTAAGCACAAAACACATAATACTCAAATAATACAATCTTATTATTTCAAAACGGGTTACAAAGGTTAACCTAGAGCGTTACATTGTTAAAAATGGCAAGCCTGGAAACACAGGCGTTACATAAACCCCATCCCTTTACGACCTTTGGGCCATGAACCGTCAAGAAGGTCCCAATGGGCCGAGAACCTTCAATATGGGCCTCACAATTTCAAACAAAATCAAGAAAAAGTCCCAAACTCCTCTTCTCTTTTCTTTCCCTCTTATTCTCGACCCACAATAAAAAAAAAATAAGGTGAAATAGAGCTTGACACCTCATAATTTTCTAGTGGATATCCATGTAAAATTGCATGTATCCAAGCAAACCTCTAATCACTCTCTTCATAAGTCAATTCTCCATCCTCCCACCTCTCATTACCTCTCGGCCACTCTCCCCCTTTCCATTCTCATTCACCATTTCAAAATCCAACTCATTTCCTCTCAACCTTCAACATTTTCCCACCCTCTATCTCTCTAAAATTTTGTGTGAGTATGTGTGTGTGTTCTTCAAGAACTCTTCATCAAAGATCATTATTTTGGTAAGTTATTCTCTCATCAATGTGTTTAACTTCATTTTATGATAATATTCACTCCTTAACACTTCATTTCATGATCCATGCTTTTAGAACTTCATAGATCTCGAAAATCTCTTCAATGAAGCTTGTTAAAGCCGAAAACCTCTCCAATCTTCTTCCAAAACCGAAATCTCCAAAGCAATGTGAGTTCATACCCCCTATTTTTGGTTTTTACTATCTTTCAGGGGAGAATACAAGTTGTTTGGTGTTGATCTATGTGTGTATGCATGATTTTGTGTGTTTTTCATAATATATATGTGATTATGTGTTATAAACTCCATGAACTTGAAGATCTACTAAAATATGATGCTATTTGTAGAACGTAACACTCATTTCAACTTATTTTGCAAAGAAATGGTTTTAAAATACATCAAAGTTACTTAAAACTAAGAAAATTGCTTGAGAGGGCCAAAAGCATCAAAATAACAAAAAATGAGTATTTTTATGTAACTCACAGTTTTTAGGGGTTCAAAAAGGATTATCTTTACTAAATATGGACATTTTCGACATTTGAGACCCTACAAGGACTAAAAATGTAAAGATTTTCACAATTGGGCTTTATTTGGGCTTCTCACGGCCTTGGGCCGAACATTGTAACTTTTTGGGCTTTTGTGGGCTTAAGTGTCATTTTCAACATAGTTGTGCCTAAAATGTAAATTTTTGCTAAGAAAAACTAAAATATGTATTTGTTAGAACTTGGGCCAAAAGGATAAAATTATTTACAAATGGGCCAAGAATGCACATTTTCATAAAAACAAAGCCAAAAATGATAATTTTGACAAAAGGGAGTTAAAAATGTAATTTTTACTAAAACTAGCCTTAATTGCATGTTGTGTCCTTAAAAGGGGGCTAAAATGTCATTTTACCAAAAAGGTGCCCTAATTGTAAATTTTCAGTTTTAGGACCAAAAATGTCTTTTTACAAAAAGTGGGTTTTTCATGTCAATTTGGTAACCAATGAAGCTTATAAAATCAATGTAACAAACATCAGATAAATTACGTCATTCTTTCCTTTATTGGGCCTGGAATTTATTTACATACTTAGTGGGTCTTAGTAGTCCACTTACATATTTATTGTGCCTGCGATACTCCTTATATGCTTATTGGACCTGGAAATAATATACATGTTAAATGGGCCTTAGTTGTCCTTTTACATATATATAGGGACCGGGATATATATTCTCATTCCTTTGAACCTGAAAAAAAAATTACATGCTTAGTCGGCCTTAGTTGTCCCCTTACATGTTCATTGGGCCCGTAATATACCTTATATGTTTTTTTTCGCGTAAATTTGATTAAGGATCTAGTGAGTGTACAATCGATGCCTGCAGTTCTAACCAGAGTCTCCTAGAGGGAGAGTGAGAGTTTGTGTATAGATCTATACGGGGGTGACACCCCACACCTGAGCTGTTTGCTACAGTTAGACTAGGCTAGTATAGGGTGACAAAAACATTACCTTGTTCCGTCGGCGTCCAAAAACGCCATGGCAGGCGAAATTGTCATTATCTAGTATGGTTATAACGACTCACTTAGAGTAATTAACGCTATAAAATTTACGGGAAACCATTCTCTTTTCTTTTTGGATAACACGGTAACATACTCGCACTGTTACTCAACCTCGGGGATTGAGATACCAGCATTCTCTTTCGCATACAACATCGGGTTGTCTGGGGTCATTCTCTTTATATTCTCTTTTATTCTATTTATACTCGCCTTTTCATTCTCTTAATACTCTCTTTACATTCTAGCAAACATCGACACACATGCATTAATACAAGATCGGACACGAACATATCAAATGGTTTTTCAGAAATATCGGATTTTCTGGTATTTAAAAAGTAATACAAATCATTTTCTAAAACATGCTTATGAACTCACCAACATTTTTATGTTGACCTTTTAAATTAACTTGTATTCTCAGGAAACCGTTGAGCAGGTTGGGCAGAAAGAATTCAAGGATATTTTGTTATATTTTGTTTCATCATACTTGACTATTTTGGCATGTAATATTGAAATATAATATTTGATGTAAACCAATGACAGTTGTAATATTACATGTGTGATGATGGTGATGTTATGTTTCAATTATATACTCTGTGATGATACTACAAGAATGAAATCACCCATACCCCCGGACGTTTCCGCCGACTGGTTCGGGGGTGTGACAGTTGGTATGTAGTATTTTGAGGAATTCGCTAAGATTTTTTCTTACAATTTATGTCTATGGTTTCAGATACTTCCAGTTAAAAAAGAAAAGGTCCGAAGTGATGGCACAACATCCTCCCCACATGATTTCTGCATTTAAAATAATTGTACTCTGATGTTTTGAATATGATGACTTGCTATTGATTTCAAACTATTAATGAATGATTTGGTAGACTTTTAAATGAAATTTTTTTATTACCATTTTTGGGACATCACGATTTTGGCGTCGTTGTCGGGGAAAATGGTTTATTGTTCTTTCATTGTTTATGCCTAGGTCTACACGAACATGTGAACTGCTCTAGAATCCCGAGATTGAAAAAGAAGCAAAAAGGTTGAAAACATTTGCCAAACAAGCAAAACAATAACGGCTCGTTCAAGCTTCTTCTTCTCCACTAATCAACATAGAAGACCAAGTTCGTACTTCAAGTGATACCGATACCGAGCTGAGTTCTCCAATTTTTTTGTCATTTCTTTGAAGATGTTTGTTTGAAAACTGCATATCCATGAATCAAAATCCACCTCAAAATCCCAACCCAAACCTAAAAAATCAAGATGACAATACCCCACCCTAACAACCAAGCAAACAACAACACCAAGAACTTCTCATATATATACCGCCTTGGAATCGAGCCCCTCCTCACCTAAATCAACCCAATTATTAACAACCATAACCAAAACCTCCACTAACACAACGAACCTCAAAACAATGCTCTTCATGTTCAACAACAGTAAGCACATCAACCATAACAACCCATTTACCAACAACCTCAAATGCACCAATACCTAATGTACCCACAATAACAACCTCTCTACAACCAATATCCTAACTATCAACCTTATCCGCCATAAATGTTCAATCACCAAAAATACCTATACTAACCATACCAACAACCTCCCAATTACATGCAACAAAACCTCCAATCCACCCAACCCTTCTCAAGAGTTTACACTTAGACAAATAATGGAGACAGATGTTACTCACACATCTATTGGTATTGTTTCCCCCTAAACTGTCGAGGGATTGAATTGAAGTAAAGTTTCATACGTCAACCTCATCATCTTCCATGGTTTGCTGGAGAAGATCCTCAAATGCATTTGAAGTCTTTTAACATGATATGTGTTAGTATGTTTCCCGAACATGTGACCTTGGATGATTTCATGTTAACCGCCTTCTGACTCACCTTGGAAGATAAAGCTAGAGAGTGGTTATTCAACATACCACTAGGATCTATTCACACATGGGAGGAGTTACTTAAAGACTTCAATAACAAGTTCTATCCCACCTCTCTAATGTCAAGTCAAAATAGTGACATTTGGGGGATTTGTCAAACGGAGAATGAGACATCTCATGATTTTTGGGAACAATTCAACAACTTGTGTACAAGTTGTCCTCTAGACTATATACCCAAACAATCACTTTTTCAAAAAATTTGTAAGGGTATGAATGAAAAAGATTGGAGGATGATTGATGCTTCAAGTGGTGACATATTTAACAAGACACCTCAAGCAATAATATCACTTTTTGGTACCATTTTTCAAAATCAAAGAAACTTTGGGACTCGAAATAACATGAAGAGAAGTTCCCCACAAGTTGTTGGTGAAGTCAGCAACACATAACACTTCGAATCAAAACTCTTGGATTTGACTAATGTGCTGAGTCAAGTGGTAGTGGAAAGTGGTTAACAGTTGATGGTTTGTGGTCTTTGTGCGATGACGGGGCATTATACAAATAAGTTCCCCATACTTAGAACTAATCCAGAGGATGTTAATGCAATGGGACGATATCAAGGTCAACCAAGACCTATGGGATTACAAAATACCTATAATTCCAATTAGAGGAACAAGCCAAACAACCAATACCCACAAAAGCAAAACCCAACACATATTGTGATGAGACCTCAATATCCAAATATTCTTCACAAAATCTCCATATCCACAACATACCCAACCATAATATTCAACTCCAGAAACATCTCATTCCCCTTAAATGAGTCCTCAATAACTTGTTACTTCTCTTGATCAAAGACAAACACAATTTCAATAAGAGACAATGAACACCTTCTCCAACATTCAAGCTCAAATAGGAGACTTAGCTACCGCTCTCAACAAGATGGAACAACGAGGTAAACTTCCATCTCAAACCGAAAAGAATCTGAATGTGAGTGCCATAAATTTGAGAAGTGGGAAAAATATTGGATAAAGAAACCTCAAAAGAGCCTCAAGAGAAGAAGAATATGAGGTTATTATTGTTGAGCCTACAAACGTGGTAGTTCCTACAAAGGAACCAGTTATCCCAAATATTAATCAACCTGAATCTTTCAACAAGCCTATCAAGCCATTGGTTATACCACCACCCTTTCCCTCCCAGTTTTCCGTCTCAAAGAAGAAAGAGGAAGAGATGGAATTCTTTGAAACTTTTTGCAAGGTCCAAATCAACATTCCACTAGTGAATGTTATTAAAAAAATTCCAAGTTATGCAAAAATTGTCAAGGATTTGTACACCAACAAGAGGAAATTCAAGGTGAAAAGTAAGATTCAATTGAATGCAAACATGTCCACGTTTATCCAAAAGAAGTTATGTAACACCCATTTGTACTATAGCCATAGATTGTAATTATTATAAAATACGAAATAAAGATTTATTATTGTTAAGACAAACTAAATATCATAGACGCGTCGGAAACTTCGACACGATTTCCGTAGATATATAGAATGTGTAAATCAGACTTCATATGAAGAAGTTATACTTCTTCGAAGTTTCGTGATTAAACCAGCACGCCTCTACGTATCGAAAAAAAGTAATTTTTTGATAAATTAGTTTTTAGCCTAAGTAATCTAAACGAAAGTCATAGTAGTCGTTAAACTGAGAGTGTGTATATAGACAACGTCTAAATTTGAGTTCATTAGAGGAAGTTATGATTTCTTTAAGATACTGCAAAATAATATACAAGCCATAAATTGAATTTGAGATTAATTGATTTTTAGCCGAAACAATATAAACAATAATTGAAGATCTCATTAATAGGAATCCAACGATATAAGGAAAGTAGAAAACAAACTCGGAATACGAAAGTTATGTATTTTATATGCTCCTTAATAATCTAAGACCACGTGAAAAACATAAAGTAAAACTTAGATGATGGAGTCTAAATGAATGATGTGGATCTCATCGAGGGATTTCCATGGATATAAAGAGTGTCTAAAATGGAGCTCGTACGAAGAAGTTATGAATTTTTGAAAATCTAAAAAACATCACATTCTCACGTACGCCGCGTATAGCTTGCATCCAAAGGCAATTGCACAACTCCACCCAATAGTGGACACGTGTCAACAAACCAGATGAGCCATGTCACCTCTAGTGCACGACATGCATGCCTAGTGTGCGCAACATGCAAGCTTTTTCTTGCCTATATAATGCCTGCTCCGTATATGCTCTGACCCTCTCACCCCTACAGCCTCTATATCGAGTTCTCTCTACACTATTAGCCTATTTTCCTTAGATGTTTGTTCTACAACGAAGCCCTGAGACACCCCTAGGTAGTTATCTCGGTAGGAGTATTCAAGTAGGATATCCTGAGACAGTATTTCGCCCGATTAGATCCCGGTTCTCATCAATAATACTATATAAGTGACCTACACTTATTTTGCCTCCGTGTAATTTATAATTATAGTATTAAGTCATTACTAGGAACCTATAATTAAGATTTATTTGTAATTCCAAGTTGTTATAATGGTTGATCTACTTACGGGAGAGGTGACTAGAATGGTCATGTTAACTTGGTTGTTGGATTTTAGAAAAGGCTATACGCCGAAATGGTCCTGCCTCCCAATTGTCCCGCATGGTTTATCCTTATTTCATAGCATTATCAGTATTCATTGGGATTAGTGATAGGTGTATCCTATATTACCAAATTACCATATGAACAAATAAACTATAGTAATATAGGTTAATCCTCGTTGGAGTATTAGTCGTCAACTGAATTATCCGGTTAGTTGTTAATCCTATGATAACTTGTCAAGGTGAGTTCGTCTCACTATATTTTATACTCTAGTATGTATCCTCTATATGTTAGGATATAGTTAACCGGTAGTATGAAATTAGGTAATTAGATGAGGATAGGTAGTTTTCCTGTTATGTGGATTTTTGCTATATGAATGTTGATATATATATATATATATATATATATATATATATATATATATATATATATATATATATGAGGAGTTGTGGGCGGACCAGCCCTATGCTGAAGGCTAATAGACTCGGGTGGACAAGCTCTATGCTAAAGCCCAAAAAAGAGTGAACCAACCACGTGCTGAAGGTTATATAAGGCATACCAGCTATATGATGAAGGCCAAGGTACGGAACAACTATAAGTTGAGGGCCATTATGTGTATGCATTGTATATGTGTTGTGGTATGGAATATTTTGAGGGAATTCACTAAGCTTCGACTTGCAGTTGTTGAATAACTATTCTGCAGGTTGTTCATCTAACCGTGTAAAAGCTCATGCATGACTGTATCTGCACCGAAGCATAAATAAGTTTACTTATACTTTTGTTGAGATACTCTTTTAAAGTTTACATAGGTCAAGGGATTACTTTTTTGTGCTACTTGAAGCATGTACTGATATCATATAATTACTAACTGTATGTTTTAGACTTGTACATAACTAGGATTTCTATAGCCTTAGAATGATTAGTTCAGCCTTACTTCCTAATCCTCGTTTGGTTGTGGGCTTAGGGTAGAGTTAATTATTCGACTAACTATCTCATACTGGATTATGTACGACTTGCATACACGAGGCAACTACTGATATTAGAAACGACTTCCTATAGTACAAGAACTCGGATAAGAAGAATCCTAAGAGAAAAGTGTAGGAGTACAGTAAATAGGTCCCTATAGCATTGTGTGTGTGAAAAGATCTAAAGATAGGAGAGTGAAGTGACTTAGAAACATTAGGGGAATTCGATCAAGTATGGATAGGTGTGGAAGGTAGTATGGGCGTATACTATCGGAAGCACAGGATCCATACAGTATTCAGGAAGATTCACAAAGTTACTAAGGAACTGGAAAGGGTTTAGTGTTATCTCTAGATAACTCAAATGGTATGTTGTCATTGCTAGTATAGTTGTCGCTGCCACCATTATTGTTGTTGTTGCTACAACCTTATCTGGAGATAAAGACATGCCTTATCGAGAGTTTAATAACACCAAACCCCTAGAGTTTGACGGTGTAAGAGATCCAATTGCTACAATGAGACGGATCTCTGATGTAGAAGGATGTTTCTACACTTGCGCTTGCCTAACTAAGTCAAAGTTTAGGTATGCACATAATCTCCTCCGTCATGGGGCGAAGGACTGGTGGAACATTGTCACAAAGAATTACTCACCGGCATAAAAGGATGCGGTAACTTTCGAACAGTTTGTAGAAAAGTTCAGGGAGGAATATGTAACCCTAGTGGAAAGGGAGCGACTAGCGCATAAGTTTTTTTCACTCAAGCAGACAACTGAAACGGTGATGAATATTACCAAGATGTTCATGGAGAGTGCCTTGTTTATTCCTGAGTATACATCCTCGGAATAAGTGAATACGTCTAGGTATCTAAGTATACTCAAGACTGACATTATGGAGTTTGTTGCAGAAAATAGCTACAGGACCTTGGCAGAGATGCAAGATCATGCTAGGAAAAGATAATTAAAGTTGGAGACCCTGAAAGGAGAAGAGGCAAAATCCGGCTCCATCATAGTTGGAAGGAAAAAAGTTCAAATCGATTAGTTCAAGGTTTGGAGGTCAAAAAGGATGCACTTTCAATAAATGTGGAAAGTTTCACGATGGACCTTTTAGATCAAGACCAGGATGCCATAAGTGTGACAAGGAGGGGAACTATGCCATGGATTACAAACAAAACATGCATGTTTGCTTCTACTATAACCAGGTCGGACATTATTGATACATGACAAGTGAACCTCTAGAAATCCTAAGAAATCAAGTTTCGAAGTCAGCTAAATCTGAGATATAGTGAACTTCCGAGGCTAGATCAAGTCCGAGATCAAGATGTTCTGAAATCAGAAGTCTGTACATGCATTTAATGCATTTTGTCTTTTCTTTGATGTAACATTTCATAGGAATTAATTGTGTGTTTCTTTTAGATGCTAATTTATCAAATAATGATAATTATCCAGTCCTTAGAATGTTTTCTGGTTTGTACTATGTTCCTCCTTCACTATTTAAGGAGTGGATATTTCATCAATTCAAGCATGTGAACAAATCAAATTATTAACCCAAGAATAGAAATTATTCTCTTCACATCACTTTTAACTTTCCTTCAAGTCAAAGTTCTTTCATCACATGCTTATTGTTCTTAAATTTACTTTGCATTTATTATACTTAAGTTTACTTCATATATTACTTGAATACTTTTTTTATTATTTATCTTCAAGTCCTGACTGGTTTACCATATTCGATTGGAACCTCATACTAAGACCAGACATTGATCTTAAAGATTAAATCAAGGTTTGAGTTTTCAAACCTTGTCCTTGCTCATTGATTCTCGTACTCACAATTGGTATGAGAGCTTTAGTGGTTGTCCTTTGAATCCATATGAACAGATTATAGTTTATTGGAGATTACCATGGTATCTTAATCATTTATGTGTTCAGGATAAAAGCTCTTTTATTTAGCACTTCTCACTACGCTTCTCACTAATTTTCCATCTTCTCACTAACTTCAATGACTGCTCCTAATTCATCTCAAAAAATGTATTCAATGCAAATAGAAAATAGCATGGGTTTCCCTTCTCGTGCCTCACTGCTAGTTGTTGAAGAGTATGATTAGAAAGTTATAATGGAAAGATTATTACTTGGTAAGGAAAAAGGTGAATAAATATGGAGATCTGTGAAAGATGGGCCACATGTTTCGGTCAGACAAACGGTGAGTGATGTCGTTGCAACTCTCATGGGCCAAGAAGAACAATGCCCGACACCTCTCATTGCTACAGCCATCGAGCAACTGCATGCAAATTAAGTTGCATTTTCTGATATGGTGTTCAGTGTTCCTTCTTCTCTCTTTGAACACATTAAGTTGTGAAAATCTGCTAAAGAGATTTCGGACACTCTTCAAGATCTATTCGAGGGATCAGAAAACAAGAAGGTTAAGTGTCTATGTTCGGTTGTCAATGAGTTTGATACCTTCACCACTACTATCGGTGAATCGGTTGCCTCGGCTTACAATAGGTATAGAATCATCGTCAACAACATGATATCTCATGGGATTGTCTGGTCTCTGCTAGAATACAATCTCAAGTTCATCAATAGTCTTGGTAAAGGATGGGGAAACATAAATTCAAAGTAATGGATCTCTGAAGAAGCTGAAGCTTTACCATTTGTTTGATGAGCTGCAAGGACATGAATCAAATTTTTCACAAACATTGAGAGAACTTTAAGGAGGTCCTATTGCTCTTGTTAGCTCTTTCGATACATGTTTCGAATCTCTCTATTTTGGATCCTTCAAAGTCGTTTTGCCACCCACTCCATATGTTAAAACCACTCAACCAGCTCTACCAGTTCCTCCTAATTCCAACTATCAGTTTGATGGAGACCTCGATCCTGAAGCCATGGACTCCGAACTTCACTTTCATCAAGAGTTTGCTTTATTGTCCATGAAATACAAGCGTCCATGGAATACTACTCACAAACCATATCATAACCATTTCCAAGCCCCTCACCAAAGTAATCCTCAACCATTTCCTAAACCTTCAGAGAACCCAACTACTTACAAACCCAACATCTCGACATCAAGTCATCCCTCAGAATACCACGATAATCCAAAGTTAGTAAAACCCAATATAGTTTTTCACAAGTGTGGTCATGGCAATCATTTTGCCAAAGATTTTATGGCTAAAACCACCAAAAACCAAATATCAAGGATCCTGCATACCATAACCACAGAGCCCAAGACATGGATGCAAGTGAAAAAGCTTTCATCACTATTGTGTCAAGAGATGTTGAAGGGTATTGTTCACCTGGAGATGAGGACGGTGTGAGCACCGGAAGAAACATGTATCTTATGGCTAGACAAATGATCAAATGTGATGAAGGCTACTGGTCATCAGGTTCAGAAGGGGATGATGAGGATGTTGAACCGAACTTTTGCTACATGGAAACAAATGATCCACCAGGAAAAAGCATTGTTCAGCAAGTAAAATCTATGATTACTGATAATAACTTTGATGTATCTCTTTGTGAACCATATCTAACCCAGATCCAATCAGATATGATGAGTCTGCCATAGAGGTGAGTGAGAAGATGGTAAGTGATTTGACTCGTCTTAGACTACATTTCAAAGATAGGAAGCTTAAGATAGAATCAATAAAAAAAGATCTTGTAATGTCACTAGATGAATGTATCATTTAAAAGACAAATGTGAAATCACTTATTCGAAAATGAATGATTTACTTTCTGATAACAAATGTTTTAATGCCAAAATTGATGCCTCACATCATTACATATATATTCTTGAAGCAAATGAATGGATGACTCATAATTTTCGTCATCCTTGGTCCAAAGCACCCTGTCTTGGAAGCAAGTTTCTGAAACCTATTGCTCATCCCTTGAAGGAGTTACAAAATCAAACTTTTATAGGATTTATTCTGAATCGCAAACATTCAGATACCCCTGTGTCACCATTTTCACTTCATCGTGAGACCTCATACCATTTTCAATCTATGATTCCTGAGTTTCAACCCATAGTTGTCAAATGTGCTGATTCCACGCCTCTTCCGTCTCTGATACACATGGACCTGGATCTGACCTCGGAATCATTCCCTTGCATAACCCATACTGGAGTTCAGATTCTGAACTTCAGTCTTCCCAACAATTGTGTTGTTGAGGAAATAATTCCAGAGACAACTGGACCTGACTCTGATAGATCAAATTTTTTTTTGGTCATCTTTAGATAGTGACGTTGAAGAAGAAATCTTAGTTGATTATTCATCTGACTCATGTGTTTCTAATTCTCAAGTGATTTCAAAAATGACACTAGTGCCAATCAAGCCTAAGTTTGACAATCCATCAGCTGGCCAAACCTGCAAGTCATCATCTGAATCTCGAAAGAAACCTTGGTTAAATAGGAAAGATGTCATCGACCCTAAGATTTAATCCAAAAATGCCTCAAAAAGGAAATTAGATCAAGAAATTATTCCAAATTCATTGAGATTTCCAAAAAGAAAATATCTCGTACTGTTAGCCCATCCACTAGGAACCACAAAACATTTGCGCCTGTTAAGATTCTTAAAAGGCCATCCATTCCACCATGTTCGGTAGCTCAAAACAAGGTTGTCAGTCCCATTCCGAAAAAGACTATTGTTGATACTCATCCCACCAAAACTAACTCTCCTCATACAGTTTCCTCTGTATTCATTTCTAAATCAGATGGTATAATTTTCAAACCTCAACAGCTTTCAAAAGCAAATGTGCCATCAAAAGTAGCAAACAAAGAACGAGTTGCTAAGAACACTGTTACTCAAAAAAATTTAAATGGTTCAAAGCAAAATTTTAAGTGGAAATAAAAAGTGTTGAAAAAGAAACTATAACTTCAAGTGACACGGTGATTCCTACAACTTGAAAAACTATTGGTTTAAAAAAAGTTGTTCCTAAACTACCTGTTGTTGAATATAATTTGTGGATCAATGAAAATACCATGGATTTTTGCTTCTTTCCAAAAGTATCTCGGAACAAACCCTTCGAGACATCCATTGCTCAAAAGTCACAACCTAAGTCCAAAGCCCATGCTAAAGTACCAAAATCTAACTTGGAGCTTAAAAACTTTAACATTCACTGATTTTGCAGGCGTTATGTGCTTCGGAACAAGATACAATATTGTATATTTATAGTGCTTGTTCCATACACATGACGGGGCAGAAATACATTCTACATATCTCAAACTCTCTCCAAATTTTGGCTATGTGACGTATGGCAACAAATCCAATTCTCAGATCCGAGGTTATGGAATCCTCACAAATGGCAATTTCTCTATCTCAAATGTGGCATATGAGCTTACCTAAAGCACAATCTAATTATTGTGGCTCAACTCACTAACTGTTACCGGAGAATTGAGTTCTGCAAAAAGCATAGCTACGTAATGACAAATGATCATAAAGAATGTCTAATCAAATTGAATTGCAATAAGACAATGTATCCTCTAAACATCAACATGATCATTGGCAAGCCTCAACTCTGTCTGCTGTCAAAGGCCATTCCTGACGTCAGTTGGTTATGGCATCAAAGGCTTCCTCATCTAAACTTCCGATATATGAATGATCTTGTTTCCAGTGAAATGGTCAGAGGTCTACCACTCATCAAGTTCAAAAATGATCATTTATGTGTTGCATGTGAATGTGGGAAGCAATCCAAGAAAGGTCATCCTATTATTATTGAAAAATCAAATTTGGAACCATTAGAACTTTTGCATATTGATATTTGTGGACCCTCCACTGTAGAAAGTCTGAATCACAAAAAGTACATTCTTGTGATTGTTGATGATTTTACAAGGTTCACCTGGGTCTTCTTCCTTAGGCTGAAATCTGAGACAGCCTCGGAACTTTTTCAAGGGAATTGAAGTTTTCATCAAACTAACTGTAAGACGAATCTGAAGTGATAACGATGTGACCATTGCGAAATTCCTCTCCGACAAAGGTATTGACCACAATTTCTCTACTCCCTACACACCTCAACAAAATGGTGTAGTCGAAAGAAGAAACAAAACTCTCGTTGAAGTTGCTCGATCGATGCTCAACTTTGAAAATCTTTCGCTTTATCTCTGGGATGAAACTGTATTCACTGCATACTTCACTCAAAATTGAAGTATCATTAATCGATGCCCCAACATGACATCGTACGAATCCATGAATGGTCACAAGCCAAGTATCTCATTCCTACATGTCTTTGGCTGCATGTGATTTATTAAAAACAACCGTGATCAACTCACGAAGTTTCAAACCAAAGCCGATGAAGCAATATTCTTAGGATACTTAGCCAAATCCAAAGCATGCGGAGTTCTGAATTGTCAGACTCATGTTCTTGAAGAAAGCTTTGATGTCACCTTTGATGATAACTATGTTCGGAATTTTGGCCCAACCCACGTCACAACCCACATCATGGAGTCAAATGCTCCATCTCCAGGATGTCTGAATTCTCAAATTATCCATGAAGTAGAATTTGAAACCCTATTTAGACCATCAGAAACAATTCTTGATTCAGAATCTCGATCAAGACCGTCGTCGTCAACCATAACTCTAATTTCCCAAAATGTTTCTAGTCAAACTCACACTTTTCCTCCATTTGATTCTGATCCAATTCACCCTTCTTATGTTAAGGCGGAGAATGCTCTTCCCTCTCTTGAATCAAATGTTGAAGGATTCCAAGATGCAATAGATCAATTTGCCAAATTTGATCCTATTCCGAACAGCAACGAAGGCGATGCCAACTTCTTTGACTTTGTGAACGAAGATGATGTAGATATATTTGGTTCAGAAGTTCAGGGGGGCATCATCCTCAAATTCAAAGTACTCATGGGGAGCAACATAACCCTATTTTTGATGTCGGATTGACCGTTGCACAAGAGCTTCTGAGATTACATATCTGGACAAAGGATCATCCTCCAAACCAGGTCATCGGAAACTCAATGTTGGTGTTCAAACTCGTTCTGCTAATAACATCCAAAATGAATGTCATTTCTCAACATTTATCTCAAAGGTTGAACCAAAATCCATTAAGGAAGCATTAGAACATGTTGATTGGATTACAACCATGCAAGAAGAGTTAGCAGAATTTGAAAGAAATCAAGTATGAAATTCCGTCCTTCCTCCTCCAGATCACCCTATTTTTGGTACGATATGGGTTTTCCAAAACAAGCTAAACGAAACTGGAGTTATTATCCGAAACAAAGAAAGATTGGCGGCCAAAGGATTCACTCAGATTGAAGGACTTGATTATGATGAGACCTTTGATCCGGTTTCTCGTCTTAATGGTGAACTACATATCGAGGTGTATCTCCAACAACCCCTTGGTTTTGTCAATATTTCTTATCCAAACTACTGCTACAAACTTCGTAAAGTTGTTTATGGCCTCAAGCAAGCTCCTCGTACCTTGTACGAGACTCTCACCAACTTTCTCAAGCGTTTCAGTTTTCAAAGAGGAATTGTTTATCCTACCCTATTCTGAAGATCAAATGGAAAACGCCTCATGTTAGTCCAAATCTACATTGATGATATCATTTTTGGATCCACGGATTATCAACGGTTGCTGATTTTGCCAAGTTAATAGTTAGTCGATTCCAAATTGTCACACCCCAAACCAGAATAGTGGAAATGTTTGAGGGTGGAGGACTTCATGTACAGTACCACAACACATAATAAGAGTAAACAAGCAAACAATATCATCCATTGCATTAATAGTGTATTTTAATACAAGTGTGCTCTGTATAGTTTATAAGACACCAAAAATGTAAATCAAAATATAAGATGAGTTTTGAATGCACTCCATCTTCTCAAAAGTTGGCATCGGTACATGTCTACTGATGACCTGAGAATACAAGTTATTTTGAAAGAGTTTATCAGCTTTAAATCTGGTGAGTTCATAAGTATTTTAGTGTCATTGTTTGCATCAAAATGTTTGTAACACTGTTTGAAGTATGAGTTTGTAAATGTTTGTAGTAAAAGTATGTGAATATTTGTAAATGTTTGTAACTCCTAGAAAATCCTATATTTTCTACTAAAAGTAGCCTTCTAACAAGGCCCGACTGTTTTGTATGTTTGTTTCTTGTAAAAGTGTATAATTTTCCCAAGTTTAACTATCATTAACAAAATATAGTTTATACATTATCGTTTATGTGACATGATCACAAAGTGAATGCAAATGGGAAATTAATGTAGTACTTTAGTGTTGTATTATAGTAACTACTATTGTACTAACTACCTTAAACTGGATTTATATCAAGGTATTATGTGATTTGATTATACCATACTATTAACTATAAACACAACGATGAAAGACGTCGGAAGTAATGACATTTGGCACCCGTAGACCTGCAGGTCCCACTATAGCTAGCAGCAAAGGTGTAGGACAGTCAATCCAGTATAGATCTATACGCAAACTTACGCTCTCCCTCCAGGAGATTTTGGCTACAAATCGGGCCATGGCAGTGATGACATGCCCCGAAACAGTGGTTCACATTTATGTTGTAGTATACTTGTATATGTATTGTATGTACTAGTGTAGTTAATGTATTGTTTCTCATTATAGTATTCTCTATCTGTTTCTCATCATAGTATAGTTGTATAGTTTCTCATCATAGTATAGTTGTATAGTTTCTCATCATAGTATAGTTGTATAGTTTCTCATCATAGTATAGTTGTATAGTTTCTCATAATAGTAAGTATTGACTCATAATGAACTGACTCTTTGTATGCTCCGTTGAACTAGAAGTAATGAGTAATACTATCCTAAACTATACCTATTATAGTTTACTAGTAGTATTGTTTGTATGACTGAATGTATTGAACTGAGATAAAAGTCTTTATATCTATACATATATACATAATATATAACTAAGCATCCAACGACACTTGTACAAACAACAGGATACTCTAAGTCCACAACCAAACAAGGAACAGGAAATAAAGTGAGTTATCAGTCCTAAGTCCTTCAAACCTTACTTATATAACTACTTATGTATTAGACATGGTTTTAACAATACATAAGTTTGAAAACTACAATAGAAGGGTTTCATATATATATATATATATACACACACACACACACACACACATATATATATATATATATATATATATATATATATATATATATATATATATGAAAGTGAATTTAATAAAGAGTTTAACATGTAAAGGATTTGGTAAGCAGTTTGAAGTCATTTGTTTGCTAAAACAGTTTAAAAGTATAGTAAATCCATTGTTTGATAGTTATTAATCACATGTGATTGATATAATAACTATGATATTCAACTTGTATTCCCCCTCCCCATAAAATCATTTAAAAGGTTGATTAAGGGGTATGAACTCACCTGTAGTAAGTGGTTTTGATGAAAGTGTTGGATAAGGTACTAGGTGTCAAGTGAAGACTTGAACACACATACTGGTCCTATTTAACATATAAAGACACATATATGTATCTAATTAGTGATTATAACACTAATTAAGTATGTAAAGACACCCTAAAACATGGAAAACACTTTGGTTCAAGTGTTATAAGATCATAGGGTTGCATCTAAGGATTGTAGGGGTGTACCATTGAAGTTCACAACCCAAGAGCAAACTCTCCATAAGTTTACGGCCTAGGGTTTGTGGCCCTTATGGGTTTACGGTCATAAACCCATGGTGACTTGTACCATTTTGATGTTTAAGGTCCTTAGTTCAAGTAGGAGGTGTTCTAAACAAATTTCTAAGCCTTAGGAAGGAGTTTAGGGCAACATTGCACCCGTTATTAGGGTTTATGGCCAAGGGAGATTGCCTTGGCCGTAAACTCCCTTGGTTGATGGATTCTTGGTGTTTTCAAGTCCCTAACTCATTATCCTAAATAATAAACATGTAAAGGATGTAAGGACTTACAATTTGAAGGCTAAAGATGGGAGTTTTCAACCTAAAACACTTTTGTGTTCTTGGTGTTCTTGAGGATCTTGAAGATCTAGAACAAAAGATGGAATTTGTGGATGGATTCAAAAATGAATCAAGAAGAAGTGATGTAACAACACATAGATGGAAGAGTTTGCTTACATTTGTGAAGATTGGAAGAAAAACTTGAAGATCCTTGGGAGAGAATCCGATTTCTCTAGCTAGAAAGGTGAAGAATGAGTGAAAAATGACTATGTGTCATATATATACTAGGGATTTACGGCCACCATGTGTTTACGGATGTAAACCCACATGGTGTGGCCGTAAACTCCACATGAAGATGACTAGGGCTTGATTGATAGTTTACAACTTGAATAGCACTTCCTTTCACTTATTCTTTTGAAGAAATAAGCTCAAAATGCTCAAACGGACTCCAAAAGTGCTAAAAGTTAATAGAAGCAGGTTTGAATTTGATTGAAGTGTGGGGCTTGTACAAGATAGAAATTTCGAGTTGTCACACAAATGAGCATGAATCGTGAATTAAGTTTCTTCCTTGGACTCCAAATAAAGCAAACCAACAGATGAATCTTTATTCAGCAAGAAAAATACATTTCCGAGCTTCTCAAGAAATATTCAATGGACGTTTGTTCCTCTGGAAATGTTCCTATGGGTTTCGAACACAAGATCTTCTAGGACCAATCAGATGTTGTTGTGATGAAAAGAAGTATAGGGGAATGATTTGATTGCTACTCTACATAACAACAAGTTGTCCAAACATCATGTTCTCTACATGTCTGTGTTCTAGATTTCAGGTCAATCCGAAGATGTCTCATCTTTTGGCGGTTAAGCAAATATTCTGATAGCTCAAAGGTAGAAAGAGTCTCGAAATCTGGTATCCAGCAAATGAAAGTTTCCTCCTTCAAGCATACTCCGATTCAAACTATGATGGTCTTCAATAGGACAGAAAAAGCACCTCGGGAGGTTGTCAATTTTTGTGTGGAAGATTGGTTAGCTGGTCATCTAAGAAACAAAATTACATTGCTCTTTCAACAACCGAAGTGGAATATATTGTTGCTGCTAGTTGCACTTCTCAAGATCTTTAGATGAAATCTCATCTTTTAGACTATGGTTATCGATTTCAACGAATTCCCAATCTATTATGATTCTAAAAGTGCAATTGCGAATTGCGATTTCTTACAATTCAATTCAACACTCTATGACGAAGCACATCGATATTTAGTACCATTTTATTAAAGATCGTGTCTTAAAAGGAAACATTGAACTTATTTTTGCTCCATCTGACGATGAAATTGCTGATGTCTTTACCAAGACATTAGACAAAACCAAATTCAACGGGTTTCTGAACAAAATGGGTATGATGTTGCCTAATCCTCAGTTCTTCCAAGAGGCATATACTCTCTGATGGAGACACCAGAAAGTGAATTAATTCCGAAGTCAATATTTTTTTCATCTCGGAATCATTTCCCTCGGAATAAATATGATCATTTTACATGTCTTTTTGTCTAAACTCTTCTTCTAGTTTTAAGTTGTACAACTTTCCTCATCTATTGAAGTTCATGACCATTATAGTTACACTGGTATTATCTCGCCTCGTAATCTATGTCAAAAGAGTGTTATGAATTTCACCTCGGAATTCAAGTCTGAAACGGTAATGTGTATACAACTCTTACCACTATCCAAGCTCTGGATCTTCATATCTCGGAATCTCAAATCTATTTAAAAAATATCCTATAAGATCTTCATACATTTTACCTCTGATACTCAATCTGAAATTGTGCCATCTCAAACTCTATATCATGTATAAGTGATTGTATATTAAAGTGTGAATGTTGTAACATAATACTTTGTTTTAAAAATGGTGATATATTGATGTGTAATTATTAATATTACAAAATTAATAAATTTAATGTATTTTAGATAATAAACAAGTTTTAAAAATGAAAATTGTGAAAAAAAACATGATTATCAAATAATGAGCTAAAAAAGTTATGAAAATGTAAAATATTTTAAAAATATCATTGAATTAAAAAGACATAAAAGACTAACAAACTATCATTTTTGTTTTTAAAATACATTTATGACAGGAAGAAATGGTTATTGCAAATGAAATTGGTATTTTAAAAACAATAGTCATTTTAAGTAGAGGTGGCAATCGTGTCGTGTCGTGTCGGGTTCGTGTCGTGTCGAAACACTAAACGGGTTGAAAGTGCTTGACCCTAACCCGACCCATTTAATTAACGTGTCGTGTCGTGTCAACCCGTTTATTTTCGTGTCGAGTTCGTGTTGGGTTTCGGGTTTGGGCTATACCTTGAAATATGTCGTGTCATGTAAGGTTAAAAGATTGAGCATATTGAAAGAGTAGGAGTTGGGTAGGCGGAAAGGTAAAACTAATAGTTTGGAGGCATAATAGATGAATTCATAGCAAGTTTAGATGACAAAATTAAAAGATTGAAAGTTGGGGATGCGGATGACAAGGTCACTAGGATGTGAGAGTGGTGAAAGAGACTGGGTAGTTTGGGAGAGAATGGAAAAACTAAAATGAAGTCTTGATCTAGACGGCTAAGTCATTTTAACATTACAAAACAATTCAATTCGAATGTTTTCTTTTACTTATGGTTTTGGTTTTGTATCTTTCTAGTTTATTTAAATAATTCAAAAAAACTTGCATACAAATAAACGGGTCATTTTCGGGTCATATTCGAGTTGAAATTCTCAACCCTAACCTTACCCATTTATTTTTCGTGTCGTGTCGTGTCAACCCGTTTATTTAAACAGGTTGAAATATCTTACCCAAACCCATTTATTTCGTGTCGGGTTTCGTGTCGTGTCAATTTTTGACACCTATAATTTTAAGGACTAAATATATAAAAAAAAATATTAATAAGTAAATATGTACAAATGAGAAATATATTAATTTATTAAGTCATTTTATCCGGCTAGCATAAAACAGCCGATCATATTATCATAATGATTAAATGTGTATAATTTAACAAATTGAAGGGTAATAATCAAATGTTTACAAATAAAAAAATATATTACTTTTTTAGTTATTATCCCATCGGATTGCATCCGCCAAAAATGTGTCACTAACTCCCGAGTCCCAACTAGCGAGGGAGGAATCCGAACCGCAATGACATGCACGAGGGCTTATTCCTTGCTTTGTTCTAAATAATAGAATGACAAAATTGGGTTTAAGGCGACAGGTGCACATAAGAGCATGTGCAAAGAGCAAACAAGGGCTTTTTAGTAATGAAAGATGTGTTTATTTTCCTAAAAGAAATCAGATGATAATTTATTAATTTAAGTTATCAATCATGTCAGTTGACACCTATTGACCCAAGGGACTCATTGCCTTCTCGAGCTCTCGCATTTTGCAAACTTTAGTAGATTTGTTACGTTTGTTTTGAACTTATCAATTAAAATGGACAAATAGAAAAATTAAATGCATAACAAAATATATTCTTTTATCAATTTTATAATAGAAATATTTAAGAGTTTATGCTTAAACTGATATCGTATAGAGTTATTTGGTTCGTAAAATACAAATTTAATCATTGTAAATTAGTCATGTTGGTAAAAGAGTCTTTAGTCAATCATAAACTTATAGCTCGAGTTATTAAATATTAATTTTGAAAATATTTTATTTAAAATAAGATTATATTTATGCCCAATAGTTCTTTAATAAATATTTTTGTTACACTTAATCAGTGGCGGACCTTAGTGGTGCCCGGGGGATCCCGGGCCACTTTTCCGATTCCGACGCGTAGTATAAAAAAAATTATGTATTATTTTTTTTTTCTATTAGGTACACCGGCTTAAAATACAAATGCCACTATCAATTTAGATTTTTTCGGAAATTTTTTTAGTGTCACCCTACTAAAACGTTCTGCGTCCGCCATTGCACTTAATATAAAAACTAGTGTGTGATAGGTTTTTCGATAAATTATAGTTTCCCTTTGACGAGATTTAGGCTGGGAATTATGTCTAATAGGAGGCTTAGGGTGTTTTTAATTGTTTATTTGAAGCGTTTATTGACATATTTCAATTTGTCATATTTAAGAGTTTTTGATAAATTATTTTTTATAAAGAGCTTTAAGTGTTTGTATATGAAGATTTTATAAATATTTATTGACTTGAATAAAGAGTTTTTGATAAATTATTTTCATTTTTACTTATTAATCTATTTAAAGAGTTTTTGATGAGTTATTTTCTAATTATACATATAAACACCAATAGCCAAAAACTAAAAATTAGGTTATCAACTTATTACGTAATAACCTAAACTAAAAAATAAAAAAATAATAATAAAAAAAAAAACCTTTCAACTGCTAAACCAACCTCTTAATTATTAATAATGATAAAATAATAAATAAATAAATAAGCAAAACTGAAGTAACTAAATTCAAAGAATAAATTTTACAAAATTTAAAATAATTTGGACATATTTTAGAAAATAAAATTTCATAAAAGTGACTAAGTTTATATAAAAGAACGATTTTGATATTGTATTATTTTTTTTATTAATTAAAATGGAAAAATAAACAAATTAACTGCACAACAAAATATATTTTTTTATTAATTTATAATAAAAATATTTTATAGTTATTGCTTGAATTAAATATATTCTTTTATTAATTTATACTAGAAATATTTTAGAGTTTATGCTTAAAGTGATATCTTATAACGTTATATGTTTCATAAAATACAAATTGATTCATTGTAAATTTGTCATGTTGGTAAAAGAGTCTTTATTAAATATTAATCATAACTTATAGCATGAATTATTAAATATTAATTAAGAAAATATTTTATTTAAAATAAGATTATACGTAATAGTTCTTTAATAAATATTTTTGTCATTTGATATGCAAACTAGCGTGTTATAGACTTTTCGATAAACTATAGTTACCTTTTGACGAGGTTTAGGTTGAAAATTATGTCTAATAGGAGGTTAGGGGTGTTTGTTATTATTTATTTGAAGTGTTTATTGATTTATTACGATTTAACATATTTTAAAGTTTTTGATAAATTATTTTTCATAAGAAGTTTAAGTGTTTGTATATGAAGATTTTATAAGCACTTATTGATTTAAATAAAGAATTTTTGATAAATTATTTTCACTTTTACTTATTGACTTATTTAAGGAGTCTTTAATAATTTAATTTCTAGCTATACATATAAACACCGATTGACAAACACTAAAAATCAATTTATCAATTTATTTCATTTTAATATCAAATAAGGTAAACTAAACATTTAAAAAAACAATTGTTAAGCCAACCTCTTATGCTAACAATGATAAAATAATAAAAACATGTAAGCAAAACTGAAGTAACTAAATTCAAATAATAAAATTTACAAAATTTAAAATAATTTGGACATATTTTAAAGATGAAAATTTTCATAAAAATTACTAAGTTTACATAAAAATTCCATTTTGACATTTTATCATTTTTTATCAATTAAAATGGACAAATAGACAAATTAAATACATAACAAAATATATTCTTTTATCAATTTTATAATAAATATATTTCAGAGTTTATGCTTAACGTTATATGGTTCATAAAATACAAATTAAATCATTGTAAATTAGACATGTTGGTAAAAGTGTCTTTAGTCAATCATAAATATATATATATATATATATATATATATATATATATATATATATATATATATATATATATATATATATATATAAACCATATGGTTTGTATAAATACAATGTTTTTTACATTCGAACCACAATGTTATATATAAATATATATTACTTATTTTTCACACACTATTTTGTTATATGACGTTCACATTACATGATAACGGAGTAACACGAAACCATATTGATCAAGGTCAAGGTCAGGGTAAAACTCTCTTCAGGTTTTACATTAATGGCGAGAGAAAATACTGAAGGCTGGCATCAAGTTCAAAGAAGAAGAAGGTATGGAAAGGAATATGAAATCAACAGGAAGCTGACACTTTCTACTTCCAAGATTTCCCAATGGATTGGGACAAAGCAGTGTTATGGGGAACCTTTAGCAGATATGGGATGGTTGTTGATGTGTACATTGCCAAGAAGCTGAATAGGCTCAAGAAGAGGTTTGGCTTTGCTCTTGCGAGTCCAAGATGTGTCAGCATTTGAAAAACGTTTAAATGGGATCTACATTGGAGCACAACAGATCAGTGTTAACATAGCAAAGTTTGATAGGCAATAAGCAAGAACTAAGTCACAAAACCCACCCTACTAGACCAGTAAACTCAAGTGTAGATGCATAGAAAATGTATAAAACCTTTGCTGATGTTGTAAGAGGTACAAAACCTGGACATACAGAGGTGGTCGAAGGAAATGAGTGAATGAAAGAGCAGAAGAATGAAAGAAATTGAAAGAAAAAGTGATCAAACTGCTATCATTAGCGGAGTCAAGAGATTACATGCAGACCACTCTGGTGGGGGAAGTAGAAAGCTTCCAAGCACTTATGAACGTGAAAGCCTTTCAAGAGGTTGAGGGCTGCCCAATGATCTTCATACGATACCTTGGGGGATTAAAAACGTTACTTGAATTTACTGATGTAAAAGAGAAAGAGGAATTCATCAATAAAGGAAAAGAGATCTGGAAGCCATGGTTCAGAAAATTAGATCCTTGGTCAATAGGATGAAATTTCAATGATCAGATTGCATCACTAATTATACAGGGGGTTCCTCAATATGCTTGGTGAGAAGAAGCTTTTAGTATCATCGCTAGCACTTAGGGAAAGGTAGTTATTCCAGAGGAATGCATCACCGATTCTCCTAATCTTGCTTTTGGGAGGGTTGGAATAATCACATCTCATCAACACCACAGTTACAATAATGGTGGATGGTAGGCCATACGTGATCAAAATCATTGAAGATTTGTTTGAATCCCTTAAACTCAGTCCTATTCTAGCATCCAAAGACTATTACCCGAATATGGTATGGTGGAACGAAGGTGATACATGAGATAATATCAGTAGCAATGGTGAAAGTGCAATTCGATCGGATAATGAAGAAGCTACGCCGGTAACATCTCTGGTGAGTACCGCCTGGAGACACCATAGTGATGATCAGAAAAATTACCAGGAAGACGAAGAGACCCACGTTAGTAATTCATTCCCTGTTCCCGAGAAAGTGGCACACATTCTTAATGTTGAAGACCGTTGGAGAGAATATGAAGCGACACAACCGATAATCCTAGGGCGTACATATCCAGGGGCGTCCTCACCTTTGGGCCAAAATAGAAGTTGGGATAGAAACTCACCAATAAAAGAGAATTCTCGAGCCAGGCCCACCAAATCGTTGAACCATAATCACGTTCCTTCTCGTTCTAATTCACCCCTCCAGTCTTAAAATTCTGGCGATGGCTCTAGAACGCTCTCAGCTGCCTAGCAAAAAAAATCCCCCCCTTTCTCCTTCTTCACAGAACTCTTTTTCTAGCCCATGTGAGGATGGTCCAAATGAGGTGAGGCTGTTTCAAACTCAATCAAGAGATTCGAAATCCACTACCTTGGAGATAGTTAAGATAATTGAGGTGGGGGAAAAACTAGGTTTCTAGGTTAGAAATAGTGCGGAGCAACTCAAGCAAATGATCAAGGCACGGGGAGTCACAATTGTGGATCAATGAATATCTTCTCAAACAATATACGTGGAACCGGGTGTGAAGTACAAAGGGGTTGGCTAAAAGATTATCGACAACAAAACCATTCCTTTTTTGTAGGGCTCCAAGAAATGAAATCAAAGGAAGTTAAGGGGAGTCTAGATAAACAAATTTGGGGATCGTCTAATTTCCAATGTGAAGTAGTTGACCCAGTGGGATGTGACATCCCCAAAATCTCGTCCAGATTAGACCGATTTTCATTTATGCTTTTAAAATAAATTCAGAGTAAGTCCTTTTGATTTGAAAGAGTTGCGGAATTTGTTCCCAAAAACAAAACATGATAAAACAATGTTTACCAAAGCATTTCATAAAAGAAATGTATTTTTCATTATATAATCACAACTCGGGGTGTCATGTTCCGATATAGACCAATAATCATAAACGATAACATTACAAGTCATTCAACAAATATTTACATATAAAGACTTGTAAACAAAACAACTTGATGGTTCATCCATCTTACGCCATTGCGCCACTTCCTGTAATACAAATAAAATTGAGTGGGTCAGGCTTGAGAGCCTAGTGAGCATATAGGGTTTTCAACCCACAATAAATAATTAAATTAATTATTATCAACGAACAATAACCCAGTTACCCATTCCCGTTATTCTCACTTTATGTCCCTAAAATAACTAACACAAGGGACCTAATCTAAGAATATTTTCATCGGGGTGACAACACATGCTGCGGGGGTTCCTCAGCAATATAAGTCAAATAAGGCAACCATGAGGGGGGATGGAATACAACGAATGAACACCCAAGTTCATTAACACCTACAGGTTACGAGCCTGCTAGCGTTCCACTAGACTGTCTAGAAAATTCTGTGGTCATCATCTAAATTCCGCTAGATGACTGGATCAAAACAACAACGAGGCCTCTCATCTGTTTATTACACACCAACTATCTACCCATGTTCTACCCAACATATTTGTAGATAAAACATACATTTTTATACATATTTTCAAAACCTATATAGCATGCTTGATCAATACATTTTCCATATAACAGATGAGGCACACACACATAACACGTATTTCATATAGAAATAATCAGATCTGTAAGATAGAAGAAAGTGAATATACATTCACACACATAACACGTATCTTGTATAAAATACTTCATAATTATACGTTAGGAGAAAGTAACAAGGAACTCACACGTATAAACAACAATATACTTAATACACTCAAACCATACTTGTATTATTATTGCGTTTATGAAAGGTAGTATACACTCACCTGATCAGAAGATGATCGGACAGCACTATGACTTGCAAAAGTAGTAATCCTCAGCAGATCTGGAAGATCTCTACAAAAATCGAACTTCTCACGGGCAGAGCTTCGGCTCAGAAACCGCACTTCTCGGGATCTTCGGGATCTCGGGACTTGCTTCGGGACTCGGGAATATTACCGGGGCTTCGGGGTGGCTTCAGGGGTAAAAACGCAGAGCTTCGACACGAATCGGAGGAGAAATGAGCAACTATGCCCGAACCCCTCGCATCCTATTTATAGAAGGCTGGAACCTCCTCGTACGCGGCTCCGAAGTCGTCACTGCATGCGTCATCCGAAGTGTCGACACTTCTTGCTGTATGCGGGGCGTACTCGAGTACGTGGGGCGTACTCCGGATGAGTCCGGTGACTCGTCTTCGGATAAGGCCGGATTTAATAATTAAATTTAATTATTAATTATTTAATAAATTCAAAAATTCATATCTTCTTCATACGAACTCCGTTTTTGACGTTCTTTATATCCACGCGAAGGTGAGACTACGCTCTATAACTTTCGTTTAGACTCCGTCGGCTAATTTTGACTTTATTTTTATTATTTATTTTTAATAGGCCGGGACATAAAATTTCGTTATAAATTCATAACTTCTTCGTTTGACGTCCGTTCTTGCCTAACTTTTTATCGCTTTGATACTAACAACGAGATCTTCGATTCTCGTTTAGATCACTAAGGCTAAATATCGCTCTAAGGTAAATTTCACTTTTTACATCATTCAGCGTTGCCGGTTCTGTCGCGAAACTTCGACAGGTCATAACTTCCTTGTTATAACTCGGATTTCGGCATTCTTTATATCTTCGGAAACCTTGTTTCAACTACTAGAACATTATCTAAAGATATCAAGTTTATTTTACACTTAAATTTTGACACTTATTTTTATTCTTAATTAATCAAACCACATAATTAAGCAATTAAGCACAAAACACATAATACTCAAATAATACATTTATATTATTTCAAAACGGGTTACAAAGGTTAACCTAGACCATTACATTGCTAAAAATGGCAAGCCCAGAAACACAGGCGTTACATGGGATTTTCAGGAGGAATTGCTTCTCTTTGGGACCCCACTCTATTCAGAGCTTCAGATGCTATAAAAGGTGTTGGCTTCCTTGCTATTAAAGGGTTGTGGTTAAAGTTAAAGAAGAAATGTGGTTTTATTAATGTTTATGCCTCACATTAGCCTAACGAAAAGAAGATCCTATGGAATAGACTACATGATCTTATTACATCTGATCCTCAATGTATGTGGTTTGTGTTTGGCGACTTTAATGCGGTCCGTTTTCCTGAGGAAAGGATTGGGTCAGTTTTTTGCCCAAACGGAGCATATTTCTTCAATAATTTCATATACTCTGCTGGCCTGTTGGAAATTAAGATGGGTGGTCGTCGTTTTACTTATATGAGTTCAAAGGGTGATAAACATAGCAAGTTATACAGATATTTGGTTTCCAAAAATGTTACTGATATTGGACCCTACCTGAATGTTATCACATTGCCACAAATTCATTCAGATCATTATGTTATCATTCTCTCTTCAAATCAATTAGATTTTGGACCGCATCCATTCAGGTTCTATAACTCATGGCTAAAAGAGCTTGGTTTTGAAGAGGTACTTAGGGATGGATGGACCATTCATGAAAAATCGGGTAGATGTCTATGGTTATCTCCACTCTCTCTTGTCGCTGAAAAACTGAAAAACTTGAAGGAACACATTAAAAAATGGAGGAAAGAACTCAAAGAGAAAAACAGAAAAGAAATTGAGGAGGTCACCAACAAAATCAATTCCATTGATTTACAGGCTGAGGAGGGTAATGTAAATGATGAATTAATAAAGATCCGTCAATACGCATATCAAAAAATTATGGAATTTAAAGCAAGTCGCATTGAGGATCTAAAACAAAAGTCAAGAACGAGGTGGGCACTAGAGGGAAACGAGAACATCAACTTTTTTCATGGGCTGGTCAATAAACACCAAAGATCACAGAGAATAAATGGTCTAAACTCTAAAAGATAATGGGTTTTGGATTAGTGATCCTGAACAGATTAAGCAAGTGGCGGTCAAGCACTTCAATGAAAGATTCAGTGAACCAATTCGATCAAGACCTAAATTTATCAGCCTAAATTCAGGAAATTACCTCCTAAAACGGCTATGCTTCTGGAGGAACTGTTCACTTTAGATGTGATCAAGTCGACTATATGTGCTTGTGGTTCGGATCGGGCACCTGGACCAGATGGATTCTCTTTTGCAGTGTTAAAGAGGCATTGGGATGTGATTAGAAGTGATTTCTATTTTGCTTTGAAGCTACCGGATATATTGAGAAAGGATGCAATTCATCTTTTATCTCACTTATCCCCAAGATACAAGACCCAATTACTATAAGTGATTTTCGTCCTATTAGTTTAATCGGTTGCTTATACAAAACAATCTCTAAGATTCTGGCTGAAAGGTTAAAGATGGTGGTTCATCTGGTTGTTAGTTTCGTGCAAACTGCTTTTATCAAAAAGCATTTTATCCCTGATGGCCCTTTGATATTAAATGAAGTGATAGCGCAGTTGAGGAAAAGTAAGAAGAAAGCTTTTGTTTTTAAAGTCAATTTTGAGAAGGCATTCGACAGCCTAAGTTGGGAATATCTAGATTCAATATTACAACAGATGGATTTCGGAGCTAAATGGCAAGCATGGATTCATGGGTGGCTATTGTCAACAAGGGCATCTGTTCTCATCAATGGGGCTGCAACGACTGAATTTGGAATGGAGCGTGGGATCAGACAAGGTGACCCGCTATCTCCATTCCTATATATCATAGTTGCTGAAGGATTACATATTGCTATAGAGATGGCAAACTAATAAGGAATCTTTGAAGGTATCCAGTTTCCCTAGCAAGGTTCGATCATTTCACATATTCAGTATGTTGATGATACTATTTTCATGGGTTCGTGGTCAATTGAAAATACAAATAATTTGATTAGAATTCTAAGATGTTTTGAATTATCATCGGGTCTCAAGGTGAATATGTCTAAAAGTAAACTATTTGGATTTGGTACCCAAAATTGCGAATTGGAGCTGGTGGCACGGAGCCTCAATTGTTCGATTGGTTCCCTGTCATTCATATATCTAGGATTGCCAGTTGGGGCTTCTATGGCAAGAGCAGTACACTAGAATCCTATCATAGAAAAATTCCAAGCAAGATTATCAAAATGGAAGGCATCTACTTTGTCGTTCGGTGGGCGTTAATGCTATGTAAAGCAGTATTGAGCAGCCTGAGTTCCTTTTATTTTTCACTATATAAAGCTCCCGTCAAGGTTATAAAAACTCTTGAAAAGATTAGAATGCGGTTCTTTGGGGGGGGGGGGGGTGATTTAGAATCAAGAAAGATGTCATGGATTGCTTGGGAAAAGGTTCTTGCAACCAAAGAAAGAGGTGGGCTTGGAATAGGCTCTCTAAAGGCACAAAATATAGCCCTATTAGGCAAATGGTGGTGGAGATTCAAAAACTATCCGGATAGCACATGGGCTGAGGTGATAAAAGCAATTTATGGCATTGATGGTGGATTTGATAGGCCCTCGATAACAAAGAGAAGGAACGGATGTTGGGGAATAATTGCTAATATCCTTAAATTGTTAATGAAGGAGAAAGTGTCTTTTATAGAACATGTTAAGCTGTCAAAAAATAACAATGGTCCAACCAAATAGGTTTGGTCCCTTAAGGCTTCTGGGATATATTCAGTTGCATCTCTCATGAAGCATATTGACAATGTAATCCTTCCTCTAAGCTAGAGTAGCTAGTCTTGGAACTCTCTAATACTCGGAAAATTGAATATTCTTGCTTGGCGAATCTGTCATTGTAAACTTCCATCCATGGCCAACCTATTTAAATTTGGTATCAGTACATCAAACTTGTGCATAATTTGCAACGGAGCTCTAGAAACAGAGGAACACATGTTCGTGGATTTCCCGGTATCACATGAAGTATGACAACAAGTTTGTTGATGGTGGCGTTTGTTGGACTATCCTCTAAATTGTTACGTGATTTGCTAGAATGTAAAGCAAGGCTCAGGGGTTACCATAGGCTGGCAAAGATTCATGAGGGTATAATGTTGGTATTTCTTTGGGTAATTTTGAAATACAGGAACTCTAAAGCCCATTCTTCAAACCCAAGTCCAAAACCACACGCGACGCTGGTTTATGAGGTACAATCGCTATCGCTTCTTTGGATCAACGCAAGGAATATAAAAGGGCAGGTGCTAAGATGGAGTGAATGAAGTTGTGAACCGAGTTTAGAATGTTACTGTAGGCTATAATTTTGGTTGTTCTTTTGTTAGCTTTGTTTGTTCTTATATTTAGAATGTTAGCCCCTGGCTAGTTTATTTGTGTTTTAATGCCAGATTGCCATTCAAAAAAAAACACAAACCATATTTGGGATAATCCAAAAAAAAAAAAAAAAAAAAAAAACTTAATTTGGATTTCATGTAAAATCTAAAATTTAGAAACATGGAATACCTTGTTTTGTCTGATGTTTTTTGAGAGAATATATTTGGGATAATCCATTAAAAAAAAAAAAAGTTTATTTAGATTTCATACAAAATCTAAAATTGAAGAAGTATATTGCAAGAATCAAAAATCATATATATATATATATATATATATATATATATATATATATATATATATATATATATATATATATATATATATATATATATATATATATATATAACGGACGACCCCTTGGTAATTAAAGCAACCCGTGAACTTTCATTTTTCCAAAATCGCATTATCTTATCTGATTGCACAATTCGCACCTCTTAAAGTTGTGTATTTACTTAAAAATATGGTTATAGCATAATTAATATATATTTATACATAACATAAGTTAATAACCCGTAGGAATCACAGTTACAAAATCAATTAAACTTTCATAATAAAAACTCAAAATTATTAATCAATTATTTTAAATAAATTATTTTAAACAAATCATTAACTAAGAAATTTTTTTAATTATATAAAATTATAATCTTTGATTTAAATAAATACGTAATTATATCACCTTATGATCTATATTAATTTTATTTTAATTTTTATTCTAATGTTATTAATTTAATGTAATTAAAATGGGAAATTTAAAATTGAGCATTGAGAATCAATATGTTACCAAGACATAACATTAATTAAGAGGCCTAATAAGGTGGCACATGACAAAAAAAGTGTAGAGCTATTATTTTATTAAAATAGGGTGATTATGGCTTGTGTGTAAAAAAAACATTATATTTATGCAAAAAAATGTATTTATATGATTTCAAATATAAAAAGAACTATTTATACGGTTTCTAATAAAAACTTGTCAACATTGAATAATATTGAAAAAAATATTCAATTTGAAGAAACAAATGGAATGTCAAAATTAAAAAATAAAATAAAAAGTTAGTGTTATAATTGAAAAAAAAAAAACTTAGTGTCTTTTGTTTATTTTTTAATTTTAACACGATTAGCATGTTATATCAACATATTATATCATCAAAACTTACACATAATCATATCACATCAACAAAAAAACCTCATTAACCAATTAATTATAACAAATTAGTAAACAAAATGTCAAATTGGAAAGAAAAATGACTAATGTCTCAAAAATTGAATTTTCATGTAAACTTAATAAGTTTTATGGTATTTGCCTTTTAAAAATGCCAGCATTTTAATTTTGTTTTTCTTTTTCGTTCTCGTTTTCTAACATAATACATATAAAAATAGGAATAATGTCATAAAAAGCCTTAAGTTTGGCAGAAAATGTTGGTTTTACCCTTCGGCAGATTTTTGGTTCGTTTATACCGCAAATTTGTCATTTTTTTGTTGGTTTTGCCCTTGTTACCTGTAATAGCAGGTTTCCAGGTTATTATGAAATTTTTTTATGCAAAAAAACCCTTAAGTTTACAAATATTTTGCAAAAAAAACCCTTAAGATTATAAACATATAAAATATAAATATATATTCAAAATTTTATAAAACTAAATAGTTTTCTACTGAAATATATTTTTAGCTTTACATACGATAACTTTTATATTTGTTTGATATAAACTTTTTATATTTAAATTTTAAAAAACTTACCTAGTTTTAACAAAATTTGAATATATTTCTTAATTAATACTTCAACTTTTCAAAACAAAATTAACAAAACATTTGTTAGTTAATAAGTAATTATGCTAAAATAGTTATTATGAATAATATGGTATCATGTACATTCAATTAATTTTTTTAAAAGGTAAATAAAAATATTTTATATGTTTAAAAGGTCTGTATTTCAGAAATACTAACATATCGTATTTTTTATATGTTTAAATACATAATAATATTATCATATTTTTTTATAAAAATATCATAAACATGTTAAACATCAAAAATAAATATAAACATTTTAAACATATATAATATAAAAATATTGTCTAATTTATTATATAAATATATTTATTTTTATATAAAATATGATAGTTTATTATTTTTGAAATTCAGACCTTTTAAACATATAAATTATTTTTATTTTTCTTTTAAAAAAAATTAATTGTATGTAACTAATGTTATATTATTATTAGCTAACAGACGTTTTTTAATGTTACTTTGAAAAGTTTAAGTATTAATTAATAAATATTTAAATTTTGATAAAATTAGGTAACTTTTTTAAAATTTAAATACAAAAACTTTATATCAAACAAATATAAAATTTACCGTACATAAAGCTAAAAATATGTTTCAGTAGAAAACTATTTAGTTTTATAAAATTTTGAATATATATTTATATTTTATATGTTTATAATCTTAAGGGTTTTTTTGCAAAATATTTGTAAACTTAAGGGTTTTTTCGCAAAAAATAATTCATAATAACCTGGAAACCTGCTATTGCAGGTAACAAGGACAAAACCGACAAAAAAATGACAAGTTTGCGGTATAAATGAACCAAAGATCCGCCGAAAGGTAAAACCGACATTTTCTGCCAAACTTAAGATTTTTTATGACATTATCCCATAAAAATATAGTCATGTTATTCGTATGTTTGGCTAGGAATTGGTTTGCAGCTCAAAGCCAGAAACTAAACTACACCAACTTTAATTTCTTTCGGAAATATTGTAATGATTTAATAACCAATGTGTCAATTTAGAATAATAAGAAAAGTTATTAATATTATACAATTTGGAATTTAGTTTATATTTACAGAGAGAAAATCATAGAGTATAATCAGTGTATGTACGTTTTAGATTATAAAAATCAAATTCATTAGTGGATTTATGTAAGAGACATGGGAAGAGGGTCCACCTTGTGAAATACGACAAGCTTAGATTTTGGAATTTCTGGTCTGCATATTCTTATTATTGGTCCAAGGTTCATGTTGGATCTGCGCTGCAGGGATGAGGCTTGCAGCTTGCTATTTATGATTTATCTCATAAATATGATATGAGCGTGGCAAAGTTGTGATCTCTAATTTACTTTGTTCCTTCCTTTTTCTGTATTCTAAATATTTTTGTATCTTGTACACTTTTATGCTGGCTTCTTTTATTTATAACATTTTTTGCCATTTTAAAAAGTTCAAAAATAAATATTGGATTATAATTATCAATTACTTTATTATTATTTAGCGATAATTTTTAGTATTAGAGTTTGAGTTTACCTAGGCATTATCTGTATGTATTTATCCTTTCTGTATAAATACATTCGTAAGTGATTAATGGAAAATTGGAAATGTGAAAAGTATAATTTCTATAATGAATTAGCCTCGTAACATCTCTAGCCGATCCTATTTCGTCTTCGTTTCCTCTCTTTTTGGCTCGCAATCTCGACAACTTACTTGCACTGAACACCGAGGGGCAAGAACCCTATTTTCTCTTCCCGTCCAATTGATGTTGAGAATTAATGGTTACCTCGAGCGATTTCTCAACCAATTCAATACAATTCCATATTGATAGAATGGTGATCAAGAGAAGAACATACTTAGTGGAGAATGATGTTAATCTCATTGCCTTCACCATTTTAGTATTTTATGATCAATGATTCACCAAGACAATGCACTCTTATGATAGAGAAGATTAGACAATTAATTGAGATTTTTAGGGTGTTGTTAAAGAGAGAAAGACAAAGAACGTACCCTCTGTCAAAGTTGATTGCATATTTATGAAGTGCATCTCTTGGGAAATCCACATTAGGCCCCTCATGTCTTTGTTATTATTAATGTAAGACATAAATATGGGACCTAATTAATCATTTAGGCAAACCTTAAGACATAAATAATAATTATACATTGTGAACTTAATTAATTACATAAATGGTACAAGTACATATACAATTGGATTATTTCCAACATTCTCCCACTTGGCTTGTGAACATTTATATATAAGTTCTAATTATTTTATTTGGCCAACTTAGCTTCATTCGAAACCCCATAATTATATCAAAGCAAATAGATACAAGTCATTTTGACTAGGGACCCCATCAATCATACTTTGATACTTCTTAACGAGCATAAAGATTAAATTAAGCCAAAATGACATTTAACTTAAGGATTTTTCATTTTTCTATAAGATAACTTAGCATACACAAAATAATAATAGAAAAAGTAATCGTTATAGGAAGGGAAAATCTTAGTCATCGAAACTCATGATGAAAACATTATGCTATGTAATTTTATATAAGCTCTTCTCTTAAACCAGTTATGACGACATTTTGGTTGAATATTTTTTGTAAATGGATCCTCTAGCATATATTAGAAATTTATGTGTCTAATAAAAACACTTTATTCCCCTAAAATTCTCGTATAAGTAATCATTATGTATTGTTGTAAAGCTAATCATAGTCAATATGTTACTACTCAAAAAGCTCAAGATCGTGTAATTATCATAGTCATTTCTTTACGTCTTTTATGTAGAATTTTCAATTATGAGTCGTTTAATTAATTTTCAAAACAACATTATATGACACGTCTTATAATGTGTTGCAGCATGTTCTATCATTATTGTTGAAATTATCATCAGTTATCATTATGACTCTTGTCACCGTCATCTTTATTGACACTCATGTCACCCACCGTCACCAACGTTGTTGCTGTTACCACCACAACCACCTCCACAACCTCTACTACTACCATCTTTGTCACCGTTGCCACCACAACCATCACCACCACCAACTGTCATATTCATATATGAACAATCACTTGTGAACAGACACATACTTATATATATGTGTGTATGTGTATGTGTGTATATATATATATATATGCATGTATATGTGTGTTAAATGTGACTCGAGCATTTGGATCATGTTCATGGAGCTTTTGGAGCACTTGGAACTCAATTGAACAGTTTGGGTTCGTGGAGCATGCGATAAAGGAACGGATCAACTGCCAACGGAACGGATCATATAGAAGAGGTTTTGGAGCACCTGGAAGAGGTTTAGAGCACTTAGAAGTGATATGAAGCAACAAGGGGACCTTTTGTGCCATATGATAAAGGGATGGTCCAAGTAGGATGTTATTACGCCAAGATACTCCATCTTGCACCATGAGGTGTTCCTCTTGCGCCATGAGGATCCCTCTAGCATCATGAGGTGTTCCTTTTATGTCATGAGGATCTGTCTTACGCCATGAGGTATGCTCTTGTTCCGTGCATGTTCTTGTTGCGCCATGGTGGTGTTGTTGCTCCAACCTTGATGTTGCCACACATGAAGCTACTTGCACTATCCATACACTTGTTGCACCATCATGGCGCAAGATGGACCATTTTGGTCCCTGATGAGCCAAGTATGCTATGAAGTCATCTATGATGCTTAAGATCAATCAAGGATGCTCAGAAGTTGGTATTTCTCAAGGATTACACCATATTGTGCCACCATGATGAATGTTGGGCCATTAGTGTTCATGATGCATCACTATGGCACAAGGTGCTCTATCATGTGTGTTGTTGATGCTCATGGGTTGTATGACATGGAAGAATGTTCTAGAAGATGTTGATTAGCGGATTGTGATTGGTTGACACCTTGCATGGGCCTATGGGCCAATGGGTTTGGCCCGTTAGGGTTTTAGGTATGATCCCTCAAGTATGAATAGGGGTGCATGTTAGGTCATTTTGTATCTTGAAGTCTAGAATGATAGTTGAATCTCTGTGTAATTGTACTTGTAACCTCTTTTTGAGAGCTCTGAAATAACATAATATTCCCTTCCTGTCCGTGGACGTAGGTCACCTTGACCGAACCACATAAATATTGTGTCTTATGTGCTTATAGTTTTGCTAATTATCCGCTTTACCTCCTAACAACACACACACACACACATATATATATACACACACACATATATATATATACACATATATGAGAAATTAAATTACCTCCTACCTTTTTATGCCTACAATTATTCCTACCCATTAAATTTATGACAAATCACCATTCAATTGTATTTTATTTGATATATTCCTAATATAGCCCTAATGAGTTAGTTAAAAAAATATAAATTATGACACTTGTCATAATTTGATTGGATAGGAACATTTATAGGCATAAAAAGTAGGAATCAATTTAATTTCTTTCTTTCTTTCTCTCTCTCTCTCTCCCTCTCTCTCTATATATATATATATATATATATATATATATACAGAGAGAGAGAGAGAGCTAGGTTCAAATGTGGATTGACATCTATTGTGCGGACGTGTGGATAGTGGTATTCTGTGAGAATGAAAAAGAAAATATGTTGTTTGATAATATGAATACGTTCAATCTTATATAACTGTTGTCATTATCAGACATTCTCACCAATTAAATCGTCTATAAGGTTATTAAAGGTTTTTTTTTTTATTATTCTCATTCTATCATAATCTTGTAATGATGTTTATTGAGTCGTATTCTGTAAGAATGAAAAGGAGTGAAAAACGATGCGTGGGAACAAAAATAAATAAGAACTAGTGAGAATACATGGAAATGAAAATAATTGTGTGAGGTTGAACGTAATCACATTAGTAAACAACTTATTCTTTTAATAATTCACATAGAATAGCACTGTCCACACGTCCGCACAATAGTTGTCCATCCACATAATAATCTATCACTATATATATATATATATATATATATATATATATATATATATATATATATATATATATATATATATATATATGAGCCGGTCCAAACATATATAGGGCCCGAGGCGAAAATATAAAAATGGCCCCTTAAAGACAAATATCATAAAGATTAAAAAAAAATATCATTTGTTTTTCACTATAAACGCGTACAATTAAATAACAAGCATGCAAATTTGTTTAAATTTTGAGTTAGTTTGAGTTTAAACCAACTTTAGGCCCTAAAAATCATTTAGTGTTAATTTTGTGTGTGTGTGTCTATATATATATATATATATATATATATATATATATATATATATATATATATATATATATATATATATATATATATATATATATATATATATACAGTCAAGATCAAATAAGAAGGAAATTTTTTGTAAGAAGGTAAGAAGTTTTTTTTCTACATATTTTTTTCGCGAACAAACAAAATGAATCATTAGATGATTCATTTGTAAGATGATTCAAAAGAAAAAATTCTCAAAAAAAACATCTCGATGATTCATTTATACAATGATTTTGTTGTTATTCACTAAAATTGTCATAAAAGTGATTTTTTTCTTAATTTAGTTAAAAATGAATCATAAATATGTTTTTTAGGAATTTTTTCTTGTGAATCATCTTACAAATGAATCATCTAGTGATTCATTTATTTTGTTCGTCAAAAAAATATGTAGAAAAAAAACTTCTTACCTTCCTACCAAAAAAAATTTCTTACCGGATCTATATATATATATATATATATATATATATATATATAGAGAGAGAGAGAGAGAGAGAGAGAGAGACTACATAGCCCAAAAATTTTGGTCCCGCTGGAGACACACCGTCTGGGTCGATCCTGATATATATATATATATATATATATATATAGGATATAGATCCGGTAAGAATTTTTTTTTGGTAGGAAGGTAAGAAGTTCTTTTTCTACATATTTTTTTGACGAACAAAATAAATGAATCACTAGATGATTCATTTGTAAGATGATTCACAAGAAAAAATTCCCAAAAAAAACATCTTTATGATTCATTTTTAAGTAAATTAAGAAAAAATTCATTTTTATGATAATTTTAGTGAATAACAACAAAATCATTGTATAAATGAATCATCGAGATATTTTTTTGAAAATTTTTTCTTGTGAATTATCTTACAAATAAATCATCTAATGATTCATTTTGTTTGTTCGCGAAAAAAATATGTAGAAAAAAAAACTTCTTACCTTCCTACCAAAAATTTCCTTCTTATTTGATCTTGACTCTATATATATATATATATATATATATATATATATATATATATATATATGTGTGTGTGTGTGTGTGTGTGTGTGTTTGTACTCTAACTAATTATTTGTGCCAATTATTTTACTTATTTTAATAAAATGATTAATAAATATTATTAAATTAAAGATAAATAAAAATACCACCTAATTTCATTTTATGGGTATTTTAGTCAATTAATATAAATTTAAAAAAGAAAAATTGTAGATTTTAAGGAATAATTAATTCTCCAAACTTGAAAAATATGATTTTTTGGATAATAAATATATTAATTCGGACATTATAAAAGAATGTGTTTATGATCATCTTGAAAAAAAACATTAAATTAAGACAGAATACTATAAACATATATTGTCAAGATTAATAATTTTTAATGAATACAAATTTTATATGAAAAGAATTTTTAATATCTTAAAATCAATAATTACATTCATTCTTAACAAATACAACTTTGAACATACATAAATCACATTCATTCGGAAAGAATATAAGTAATAATCGTTAACCATTACATTTATTCTTTAAGAATAAAACATTGAAATTGAAGTAAAACACTAATACATTATGATAGAATATATGTTGCTAATCATTCTGACAAAAAAATGCTAATCCATTCTGAACGAATATTGTTGCCTTACTTTCCATTTTTCACCATGCTTCAAATCGAGTTTTCATTCTTCACCAAGCTTCTTTTTCTTTACTTGATGTTATTTCTTTCAGAATTTATAGCTTCAAAAGAATTTATAACCTTACTTCAGCAATGTTTGTACAAAAATAAAAACAAATTGCATCAAATGCTTCTGTGTAATTGTCAATATTTCAGTTATAAACAATAAAACTGCTTTGATGGAATCTATTAGAATCATTCTCGGGAGATAAAGCATATTCCAATTTGTGAATTCAGAAGGCCACAAATTTTTTCTACAATTTGAACAAAGGAAGGAAGTAAGGAAAACGATGTATGTAACTATGTATGGATGGTGATGTACCTGTAAATCAATATTGGTATAATGTTTTAATACTTCTCATAAACATAGTATCCGGTAATCATAAGAAATGCACAATTTTTTTATTCATTAACATCTAAAGTTCTTCATATTAAGATTATGTTCATAGATAAATCTACAATACATAAGATGTAGCTTGAGAGCTACTTTTATTCCTAAATGCTTAGACAAATCTCACAATTGTTCCAGTTCAAGGTTCTGATTTGGAATGAAAACATCATTCTAAACATCGTTCTGATCGAATGTATATTTTCCCCAAAAACTATTTTCCCCAAAAACATCAAATTGAAATTAAAAAAAGATGAAACTTTAAATTCTATTTGTTAAAGGCAAAGCAAAATCAGGAATTCAAGAAAATTGGAAAAAAAAACCTAGTTAGAAGATTAAAGCAAAGAAACTCCAGTGCTTGATGGAATTGAAAAGCGACAATGACAGCGTTGATGGAGGTGAAAGCTCTACTGGAGGCGGTAACTGACTGGTGGTGGAGTGCTGGCAGAGGGTAGCAGGTCGTTGGAAAGGGGTTAGAGCAAGGTGGAGGCAAGCCGGCATAGGTTTTCTTGGTGGGTTCTTTGGTGTTGTTGTGCAGTCGACGATGGATTATTACCAGTAGAGCAAGACAGGGGAATCAAAGGTTTTATGAATTCCTTTGGTGCCTTGATCAGGCCAAATGAGGGAGATGATGGCGGAAAGGAGGGTTATCGTGCCGACCTGCTACAATTGATTGGGGAAGATAGATACAATCACTAACTATGAAGCTGACAGTTGAGATGGAAGAGGAAGAAGCAACAATGGTGAGAGATAATGATGATGATGGTGATGATGGATACGAATGTGTGTGTCACGATTCTAGAGTTTTTTAGAGGGTCGAATTGATCGTCTGGTGTAGTGATGATAAAGGTGTAAAAGATATAGAAATCAGAGATGTGAAAATAGGGATATTTCAAAATTATAGAAATTTACTTTTAGTTTACAAAAACAAAATGACTAAACTACCCTTATTTAGGTTTTTGAAATAATTGGCTCACAATCATTCCTATATCCACATAACAATCAGTTAGAATATTTGAATCTACCTCTCTTTCTCTCTCTCTCTCTCTCTCTCTCTCTATATATATATATATATATATATATATATATATATATATATATATATATATATATATATATATATATATATATATATATATATATATATAGAGAGAGAGAGAGAGAGAGAGAGAGTCAAGATCAAATAAGAAGGAAATTTTTGGTAGGAAGGTAACAAGTTTTTTTTATACACATTTTTTCTTAGGAAAAAATAAAATGAATCATTAGATGATTCAAAAGATAAAAAATCCAGAAAAAACACTTTTATGATTCATTTTTAGGTAAATGAAGAAAAAAATTCACTTTTATGATAATTTTAGTGAATATCAACAAAATCATCGTAAAAATGAATCATCGAAATGTTTTTTCGGGATTTTTTTTATGATCATGTTATTATTGATTCATCTAATGATTCATTTATTTTGTTCGCCAAAAAAATAAGCCGAAAAAAAAAAATTACCTTCATACAAAAAAAAATTTCTTACCGGATCCATATATATATATATATATATATATATATATATATATATATATATATATATATATATATGTTCAGGTTTATTTGAGACCATGCTAATTTTATGAGTCCGTGAAACCAATTATAAAAATAATTTTAAAATGCAAAATAATAGGAAAATTTCAAAAATTCTTTTTTTAATTATTATTTTCATAACTTTATTTACCTAAATAAAATAAAATAAAATAAAAAGAATTTTCGTTTTTTTTTTAAAAATAAGTGAAATATTCTAATAGAATATTACACTGTACATATTCTAATGTAATTTTTAAAATGTTAGAATATTCTACTAAATTTATTTGATATCTAATATTGTACTAGAATATATAAAAAAAATGTATTTATTTATTATTTTTTTTGGTATTTATTTATTTATTTATTTTTTTTGAAAAATATATATTTCGAAAATAATATTGGAAAAAAAATTTTAGAAAATTTTCAATTATTTTACATTTTAAAAATGTTTTTGTTTTATCTACTAAATGAGTAGTTAGGATTGCACCTTACGGTCTAACGAAATAAAATCGTCTCACATAAACCTAACCATATATATATATATATATATATATATATATATATATATATATATATATATATATATATATATATATATATATATATATATATTTGTTAAGGTATAAGTTATTTCTATTTATTTTATTTTCCTAGATCAGAACTCTACTGCTCATAATATATTATAAGTCTGTACGATTACAACACGATCAACAAAATAATCTAAAAGGTTTATAAAAAAAATAGACAAAATTGCAAAAATGGTCCATGTGGTATACATTTATTTTGGGGTTTCAGTCCAAACTTGGACTTATTTGGATTCATGATCATTTTGGCCTAGTTTGTACGTAGAATTGGTCCCCCCCCCCCCCCCCCCGACTTAACTTTCGTTAAGTTGTTGCTGTTAACCCCTCATGTGCCTCCCACATGAGGGTATATTTGTATTTTTACTTATAAAGGACCATTTTTGCACCTAATAAAATATATCCCCATTTAAAAAAAATATCTATTTATTTATTTTAATAATTAAAAAATAAAAACTCTCTCTCTATCACTCTCTCTCTCTCTCTCTCTCTCTCTCTCTCTCCATACCATTGACCTAAGATTTCTGGGTTTTCAAGAACTTAAGAACAAAAACTTATTTTCGTTGAAGCCGGTAGCAGAGATGAAATCCATTATTTTTTTTCATAGCCACATCACCACCATGATCGTTCATTATAGGCGATAGATCTGCTTGACGGTCGACTGATGTTGCACCTTGGCCCTTCCGGTTTGCTACTGTCGGCGACGAGGAGTAGAACCACAAAGGGGTTCTCCAAAGATCGGTTGTCCCCTCCACCTTTGCCCGTCGACAACACAACAAAACACCCCCTGAAGTCGCCGATCTGCCTTGCCTCTTCCCTTCCACCTTGGCCCTTCCGGTTTGTTACTGAAGTCACGTCTCCACCTTGCTTCTTAAATCTTCGCCACCAGGAACATCATCTCCATTGTGTATATGAAATCATCGTTGTTGTAGATTAGTATCATTTATTCTTAAATCATGTTTTATGCATCTGGAATCGGTTCAACCTATCATCACTATTATGTAATTGAAGTTGCAGGATCATCTCCCTGTTCGATTTCACCTTCCACCATCTATTCACAACAACAGGTCTTGTAAGTTTATGTTATTTTTGTTTTACTGTTGCTTGAATTTAGCGAACATAAGATTGTCATTTATGTTCTTGTGTACCAGAAATCGCACCCAGTTAGGGTACATATTCGAAAAAAGTGTGTGTTCATCGACTAAAGTCACCATATGCTTCTTCTTTCTGGTTTTCCAGTCAACCAACAAAATCATAGCATTTGATACAAGGAATAACAATGGTGAATTGTTGGTTGGAGGCTCATGTTTGGGATTACGTGCAACAATGGCAACATCACCATTGTTAACTTTCAAAGATAGAGCTCACAGGTTTGATTTCCCCTGAGTTTTTTTGCTTTGAAATTGCTTCAAATACTCATCCTTGTTAACAAAAATCTCATTGGAACGATTCCAGAAGAGCTCACCATTCTTCCTATTGTTATGGAATCAGATATCTCCTCAACAAGAAAAAAAAATGGAGTATGTATGTATATGTTCTTAACTGTGTTTTGAGTTGAGAGAGAGAGAGAGAGTGTGTGTGTGTGTGCTTTTTTATTTTTTAATTATTAAAATAAATAAATATATATATATATATTTTTTTTAAATGGGGATATATTTTTTTAGGTGCAAAAATGGTCTTTTATAAGTAAAAAGACTAATATACCCTCATGTGCGAGGCACATGAGGGGGTTAACAGTAACAACTTAACGGAAGTTAAGTTGGGGGACCAATTCTACGTACAAACTAGGCCAGAAGGACCATGAATCCAAAAAAATCCAGGTTTCGATTGAAACCCTAAAAAAATTGCATACCACAAGGACATTTTTGCAATTTTATAAAAAAAAATAAAGGAAATTTTGTGATATCACTTATAAAAATATTTTAAAGTGTCTATTTTTATTTTTTATATTAAGAGTATATATGCAATAAAATACCGCATCATTTACTATCAGATTGGTTAATAAATACTTTATGGGTTCGATGTATGGATTAAAAGTGACTATTCACTTAGTTGCTATATGTCTCGCGATCAGTTTAATAAAGCATTTATAACACTAGTCATATACGTAACATCATTACTCACTCTAAAAACAATTACTTAATTCTCTCTAAAAAATCGGGAATTCAAGAAAACTGAAGGCCACATGGAATCGAGCTGTAATAGAGTTTCGTACCCAACACAACAGTACCTATCTGGGGATGGCACCGGTCTAAATGCAATAAGTGCCTTTTTATTTTTATTTTTTTTAAAATAAACAACTCTTAATCTAATAAACTACTCATGAATCCCTATGTTTGTTAAAGGAGTAAATATACAAACTTTTTTTTTTTTTGTAAGATCTATAACACTTGTTTTTTAAATTAGATCTACTTTGTGATACTTTATTTATTATACATTCACATGTAGAATAATATTTTTATGTAATAAAGTTTATTTTGTGTATATGTTTATAAAAAATAAAAATAAAAAACTAAATCATGTCAAATACTTTTATAGGATAAAAAACAATACACGAAATGATTAGGAATAAAAATTTCATGAAAATTGGTGCAACAGCCGTAAAAGATAAGAAGAAGTGGGGGTGTACATGACGAGCCAAGACAGGAAAGCTTCGGTGGCAATTCATGTAAATATCACCAAAATCAGAAGCCTTTTCCATCGACAGAAATACATATAAAGCAGTGCATACCCCTTCATCCATATTCACACTAAACTAGAAACATTCATCTCCTCCTTCTCTCTTTTTCTATCTCTCTCTCTCTCCATAACAGAAAAATGCAGAAGCTCTCTGCGATCTTAGTGGTGCTGCTCCTATGCGCAATTTCCAATGGTGTTCTCTCTTTCACTGATGGTGAGTTCTTCGATTCTAAATAACGAAACTAAAATCTCCTTCCATTCGCCGATAGATTTATCGTTTTCAGGAAATGCGAAGCTGTTGATCATGAATTGATGTTACATATTATTCGCTTTGATTATGAAATGATTTGTTAGCTTACATATCGATTTATCTGGTTTGAAATCACAATGAGGTTTTCGCGATCGATGATTACGTTTTGAAATCTGAAATGATATTTAGAATTTTATCAACTTAAATTAAATTTGAAAGTTACTTTCCAGAATGTGAATCAGGTAGTACAACATGATGCTGAATTTGTACAAATTTGTTATGATTTTACTAGCTGCTAACCTACTACACCATTCTGAAGATCTATCAAGTACTTACTTTCATTTATTTTTATAAGTAATTACACGTAATAATGTATGCTTTATTAATCAATTTATTGATGTCACCATTTTGATCTACTACGAAAATATTCAAATATGGTAATTTTATTTAGGATAATAGGCGTTATTCAATTTCAAACGTCTCACCTGCATTTATAAAATATGACCTCTTTTATACTTTTTACATTAAAAAAAATAACATTCAAAGTTATATAGAAAGGAGTCTGTAAGATATAACTATGTCGTACTATTAGTTGGTGTGTCCAATTTCAAAGCAATAAATGCAAAATAGATATGAAATAATTTTCAAATCTTTTCAAGTTTCAAGACAAACCTTAGTACTCTAGATATTATTATTTATATAATATATCGTTTTGTCATTCTCGTATTCTAAAGATTGTCCTACTAATAATTTAATAAAGTTTATGTCTCATGAAATATCATATTTATCGTATTATTTTCTTATACGATACATCGTTTAATAAAATAAGTATACAACAAAATATTTGTACATTAGTTATTTGGATTTATTATGAAATTCATAATAGTATCGACATATATCTTGGTGCCCATGCTCGTGGTCACATTGTTAGCATATCAATACCCATGCCTATGCAACGTGTATAGTTTTTGAGGGTTTCATGTTACCATTATTTTTAATATCTTTCTGTTGATATTCCTTCTTTATAAAATAATAAAATGAATAAATAAATATCCCTAGAATCAAGGGATCATATTCTTAAGGTCTGTATTATTACCACCAAATTTTACTCTTTCCAAAATTCGCTAAAGCCTGTGTCCTCTATAGTTGGCCTGTAGGCCATCACCACATGAAAGTGCGCAGTTTTACAAGGTGCAAATTTTCTGTGAATATTGACTTTAATGTAATTTTAAAATCAACAAGTACTTGAGATACAATAAGCTTTATTTAAATGAATACAATTATAATTGTCTTGTAATCACATCATCGCATTAATATATTTATTGTCAAAATCGATTTGGAAACTATAATTCTCAAGATACCTAATTTTTCATTTTCTTTTCCTGTTCTTTGAAGAACCCATGTTACTATCTTTTCAACCTTTCAAGAAAAGGACAAAAACATTCAGTCCCTCTCATCACGTGCTCTTTAGACAATCCACGTGATAACATGCTCTGTCAATTTCTTTACTTCTTCTCTTACTTGCTGAAAAAAAAAGCAAAAAGTTAAAATGCTCATGTAAAAGAGTAAATCCTAGATCTCTTTCATTTTGTCATATCTTATGATTTATGATCCAAATTCCAACACACAAATCCTCTTAAATTCCAGGAATATTACCAAATGGTCAATTCGAATATGGCCCAAAACCTCACCAAATGAAAGGGACTAAAGTAATCGATCCAAAAGCAATTCCAAATTGGGAACTCACGGGATTCGTTGAGTACATAAAATCAGGCCAAAAACAAGGCGACATGTTGTTAGTAGTTCCCGATGGTGCTTACGCAGTGAGACTAGGAGAAGATGCATCGATAAAAACAAAAGTGAATGTGAAAAAGGGGTTGTTTTATTCTATCACATTTAATGTTGCTAGAACATGTGCACAAGAGGAGAAATTGAATGTTTCGGTGTCACCAAATTCGGAGCCTAATGATTGGGGGATTTTACCGATGCAGACGATGTATAGTAGCAATGGTTGGGATACGTATGCATGGGGGTTTTTGGCTCAGGCTAATGTCATTGAGATTGTTATTCATAACCCGAGTGTTGAAAAAGATCCGGCTTGTGGCCCTCTTATTGATTCGGTTGCGCTAAAGGCCTTGTTCCCACCTAGAAGAACCAACAGTAAGAAAAATATTTCTTTTAAATCATTTATCTAACAATTTTGAAGCCCAGTGGTTGAGGCGTAAAATATTTAATGAATGTTCAAGGTTTAAAATCCTGACACACCTTAAAATATTATTAGTGGATTGCATCACATCTCCACAAGGCTTGAAACGAGTTTAAAACGACCCGCTACAAGATGGTATGCCCTTTTTAAGGGTTAATGAATTATATCGAAAAATAACCATTTTTTGAACATTAACTAAAAAATAAGCATATTTTGTAAAGTGGACTTGATAAAGTGTCTTTTTTTTTTTCTTGAATTTACTTTATAAATATTCCGACTACAAATTTTTTTAAACCTATCACGGTTTTTTCTTTTTTGAAATTACATTGTTTTTCACGAAATGGTATGCTATTTTGTAAAAAAAATCGCAAAATGGATGGCTTTTTTATGATAAATGTTCAAAAAATATCCTTTGGTGAGAGGACACAAACTACTTTGGTCATTTTACTTAACATTTTTTTAACTTGTACACATGAATCATGTGATTCATGTCCGATATGAAAGAAAAATAGACTTAATTTTCATTTTCTTTTTGTTACTCGCAGCTAATATGTTGAAAAATGGAGACTTCGAGGAAGGTCCGTTTGTGCTACCTAAGACAGATGTCGGTGGTGTTTTAATCCCTCCAAATATCGAGGATGACCATTCCCCACTCCCCGGTTGGATGATAGAATCCTTAAAGGCCGTGAAGTATTTAGACTCTGAACACTTTGCCATCCCTAAGGGCAAAAGAGCTGTAGAGTTAATAGCTGGAAAAGAAAGTGCGATTGCCCAAGTAGTCAAGACTGTTGCGGGTAAAGTATACGCACTCTCTTTTGTTGTTGGGGATGCCAACAACGCGTGTGAAGGCTCAATGGTTGTAGAGGCGTTTGCAGGTAAAAACACGCTTAGGGTACCCTATGAATCAAAAGGCAAGGGTGGGTACAAACAGGCGGTTCTTAAGTTTAGAGCTGTGACTACACGTACCAGAGTTAGGTTTTTGAGTACGTTTTATCAGATGAAGACTGACGGGTCTCTCTGCGGTCCAATTATCGATGATGTTAGATTGATTGGCGTCCGATATGCTAAACATGCTTGATTTGTTTTACTTCTTTTGAAGAATCGGGAAACTATCGTGTGGGGATGTTTGATCGTCACCTATGGTGTTTATTTAGCATGTTGTGTTATTATAGTAATGTGATGTTTATTTCTGTTGTGTATTAGAGAAAAAAAAAAACATGTTTTAAAGTAAGATTTCGTATTATAATATTTTTTTTAATCATCAAAATTCAATAGTTACTTCACCACCGAAATATCGATTGTAACTTAATTGTAGGGGTGAGCATAATAACCAGAAAACCGAATCATAACCAAATTAATCAATATAACCGAACCATAATAACCAAACCGTTTTAAAAACCGTTGGTTCGGTTTCTAATTTTTGTTAACCAATAACAAACGGTTCGGTTATGGTTTTATAGGTTAACCGAACCATTATTAACCGAACCACTAACTTTATATTTTAATACGTAAAAATTATGAATTATATATAAAATAATATAGTCAAACTTATTTAAGACCCATTAAAATTTCAAAATATAATTCATTAATCGTCACTTATTAGGAGACGAACGTGTAATCAAACCATCAAAGGATGATCACGCATATCATGCAGACACACAAAATTTTCCAATCATGCATTGAGTGAGATTATTGATTAATGTTGTAATTCCTAATCGGCTAATTCTATAACTTGTAAACATTATTCACAATTAGTTTATTCTTCACACTCATAATCCTAATCGGAGGTTTCTGACACCGTTAATCCTAATCAAAGATTGTTTTGACTTTATAGTTCTATTGAAGGATTTTATTTAGTGATTGTTTTTTATCCATATATGTAACACCCAAAGTTTCGAAGGCCAAGAAAGGAAAGAAAAGCCCTAATTTAAGGGTAGACTCGGCGAGTCCAAGGATGGACTCGGCGAGTCCGAGCGGGATCCAGGTCAAGGTGTAAGTGGCCAACTCGGCGAGTCGGCCAAGTGGACTCGGCGAGTCTGGTCTGTGCGAGGAAAACCCTAAATCCAGGACTTTGAGCGCTATTTAAGCTTATTATTCTCTCTATTAGGGTTCCTTAAAGCCTCCCTTGTTCTAGGAATACGAAGCCTAAGCCTCCATTGTTGTGCATTCAAGCTTCCAAGCCATTTTTGGGTGATTTGAAGGAAGAAGAAGGAGGGGAAGCAGTGAAGCTTCAAGGATTTGCTTCAGATCTGGAGTTTGTGGAACCTTTCTGAAGTATTGAAGGTATTAAGTCATTTCCTTCCCTTAGATCTATTTTGGTTGTGAGTTTTGGGCTTTTTAAGCCATGATTAGCCACCCCTATGGGTTAGAAGCCGGATCTGGAGTTGCTACTTCAGATCCAAGTGTGTTATGGTCTGGAGAAGCATAAAGTATCAGCCATTAAGTTGATTTTGAAACCCCTTGGCCTTAAACCCTAGTTTATGGCATATTTTGCCTAGATCTCCTTCTTTACACGTAAAGTTTGCAACTTTACGTGTGGAATAGGCTTGGGTAGGGTAGATCTACAGTTTGGAGTCCATGCATGACTCAAATGTCCTCTGCATGTAAGGAGATCTGAAGGGACTCGGCGAGTCCTTTGAGTGGACTCGGTGAGTAGCATGAAGTTGTGGAGAAACTCGACGAGTGGGATGAACAACTCGACGAGTCATATGAAGATTGCTTTGTACTCGGCGAGTCAGGTCGCGAAACCCCAAACCCTTCAAGTTGAGACTCGAATCAGTGAGTCGGGTGGAGACTCAGTGAGTTGGACAGGTCAGGACTCAGAAATCAGTAGACTCGGCGAGTCGAGTCGCGAATGGAGGGAATCAGATCATTTTGAACTCGACGAGTCAGAAGGGTGACTCGGCGAGTAGGGTTGACCTGGAAGGTTGACTTTGACCAGGACCTTGACTTTGGACCAGGGTTGACTTGGTTGTCTTTTAGGGGGTCAGATAGACTCAGTGTTGCATTAATATTGGTAGTTCGGGGAGCAAGGGGAGCAGGAGTTCCATGAGTTGTCGGGCAGCAGCTTGTGAGATCATCAGCAAGTTCAGCCAGCGCAGGTGAGTTTCCCTTTGTGTGAATGGGTCTAAGGCCACAATGCCGTCCCATGTAGTTATGAGTAGAAGACCCGGGGGTTAGCCCTAGGCACAGTATGCTAGTATTATTTTCAGGACGAGGTCCAGTAATAGCGGGCGGGTGCCCAAGGAATTGTTTATATGATAGTTATACTTGTTGTCTGTGTGATACATGTATGTGCCTGGTAGGGAGGTGAGTGTGGGCGAGGTCCCGTATCTCACCAATAGCAGAGTGTGGATGGGGTTCCATATCTCATTAGTAGCAGAATATGGGCGAGGCCCAAACTAGAACAGGAGTGAGAGTGGCTAGGCCCGTACCTCACTACCATTAGGAGCGTGGACGGGGTCCCATGACTCATCAGTAGCAGGACATGGGCGAGGCCCAGGATAGGCGAGGCCTCAGGACAGAACCAGTTGTATGTGTTAGTTATGTGTTGTGAAATGTTTATGTGTTATTATTGTTGACGGGCGAGGCCCTGTGACAGGCGAGGCCTAAGTAAAACAGATATGTATCCGAGTGGGGCTCGAAGCCAGGCGGGGCCTGGAGCGGCGGGGCCGTTGTAGCGGGCGAGGCCCGAGGTAGGGGCGAGGCCCAAGATAGTGGGCGTGGCCCAGTATGTGCAGTATGTGGTTATGCATGGTATGTGGTAGGGTGGGGAACTCACTAAGCTTCGTGCTTACGATTTTCAGTTTTGGTTTCAGGTACTTCCGGTAGCGGAGGGAAGAGCTCGGGGTGATCGCATGGCACACACCATAGATTAGACAGCCTGGGAATGTTTACTCTGATAATGAACATGTGTTTTGAAAACTTATACTCATATTATGTTTTGTAATGATGACTTTACTTTAATTAATGATTTATTAAAAGAAATTTTTGGTCTTAAATTTTGGGTCGTTACAAGTTGGTATCAGAGGCTTGGTTTAAGGGATTCGGACATGCTCTCGGGTATGTCTGAACTCAAACTGAGGAATTGAATAAGGAAGTTTTCAAAATGGAAAGACAATTTTGTGAAAAGAGTTGTGAGAAAGAAAATGGTTTTAGAAAAGTAAAAAGAATTCAGAAAGAAAAGAACTTTGAAAAGAGAAAAGAGGTGTGGTGCATGCAATCAACTGAGCTCAAGTAAGTACCCCAAAATACCCATACAAGTTTATGGTTTGATTATCAGTTAATAGAACAGCATGCTAGATTATGACTAAGGATCTAGGGAGGATGCCTTATGTGCCTGTTATATGTGCTTTTGATCTGCATGATAGTGCTGAATAGACAGTAGTAGGATAGCCTGATTAGGTTGTGCCTGATTTTATGAGTTGTGTTGCATGCTAGTTCAGATTCTTGCTATGTGGATATGATTGCTTGAGTATGTTATGGTTAGATTTTCCCTTGTCTGAATGATGCTTGCTTTGTGCATTGTGGGATTCTAAGTGATGGGAGTTAGCCATTAGGTGGATACGTCACGTCACATGTGATCAGGGTTGAATAATCTCAGAGTGTTAGATTTGGTCCTATTGCGCAGCTCTTGTTTGAGTCCAACCGTTGTAGGAACGAGTCTTTTACTTGAAGGATTATCTGAGCCTCGTCACATGTGATGGTATCTAGGTGATGGCTAATTGGCATTGCGAGGAGGCCTTCAGCAGCTGAGGACTGGTTTGAGTTGAGTCAAAGGTTTCCCTAGGGTAAGCCTAGGATGAGGTAGTGCTGGGAGCAGTAGTAGTAGTAGAAAAGGGACCTGGTGGAGTCAAAGCAGTTCTTGAGGAAAGTACGGATAGATGTGGAAGGTAGTATGGGCCCGTACTACTAAAAGCAGAGGATCCGTACTCGATTCGGGAAAGGCCGAGACAAGACCGGGAACCTAGTAGTGAGTATGTTTGGTCTCGCAGCAGTGAGGAGTATTCTGATAATGGTTATGTTATATGTTTCAGTATGGTGACATTGCAAGAGGGACCAGCGGGCGGATCAGGCGCCAGAGAGGGATTAGGCTCGGGTTTATGGGCCGAGCAGCTCGAGGAACGGATGAGAGAGTTGATATCAGCCGAGGTGACGCGCAGTATTCTAGCTCAGACTCCTGTGATCTTTGGCACGGTCAAGGAGGGTATATTGGAGATTTTGGATGAGAGGCTGGGAGCCTTCTGTACTGAGATGATGGCCTTGCTGGGAGCGCGTACCTTGACATTTCGGGAGTTCAGGGCTTGCGGGGCACCAGATTATCATGGGGCTAGGGACCCCATCGCTAGCAGCAGATGGTTGGCTGATGTTGCCAACGCATTCCGTACGAGCCGGTGCCCTGAGGAGGACAAGGTCAGACTCGCTTCCTGTCTTCTGAAGGACATAGCGAGGGATTGGTGGGAAGAGATTGGTCATGCTTTGGGTGATGACGCCGTGTTGGACGCGATGACTTGGAGTGATTTCTCAGCTAGGTTCAGAGCCGAGTTTTCACCGATTATTGAGGTGCAGCAGTTGGCCCGGGAGTTTCAGGATTTGACGCAGACTACTGAGACTGTGGCGGAGATCACCGCCAAGTTCAGGGAGAGAGCCCTTCTTGTTCCGCAGTATGTCGCGGATGAGGAGATGAAGAAGGCACGATATCATGAGATGCTGAGGGATGACATTAGGGAGTTCGTGAGCAGGTCCGTTTTGGATAAGGTGTCTAAGTCCATAACTTATTTGGTATATACTTGACCCGACCCGGCATGGTCCATTTGGGTTGCATCTCATCCAAACTATTTATGGATAATTTTATGAGAGTTATACACATATGTTTATTAATATATTATAAGTTATAATATATTAATATGAGATTATGTTATTTAATTAGTTTTAGTCTTAAATTAATTATGAATTAATTTAGAGATTAAAAGGAAGACTAATTAGATTATGGGCTATTATATTTTATATAGTGTGGGCTAATACTCATTTGTTAATGGGCTAAGCTAATATGGAAGTCCATGGATGATCTATGGAGCTTTTAACCCATGGATCCTTGGAAAAGGAAAGGTCATGGGTTATTAAGGTTTCACCCTAACCATGCACACTATATAAGCATGCTTATGGAGCATGAAATGGTGCCTAAGTGTAACTAGTGAACTAGTTGTGTGTGTTTTGTGTGTGGCCGATTTTATAGTGTGTATACACTCTCTCAAATTTTTCCAAGAGTTTGTGGTGATTTGTGATTCCATTTGAGGCATTCACACTATTGGTGCTTGGCCCTTAAACTCCTTAAGAATCAAACTCATCAAAAAGGTATGTAATCTCATCTAATTCTTTTATGTTTAAAAGTATCCCATGCCATGTTAGATAGGTTATAAACCTTGGAAAATTATTATTTTGCATGTATTTAGACAAACATAGATCCAAGGTTTATTAGGGTTGCATGCACACTTAGGAAGTGTTAGATTGCTCAAAACCCAACAGTCCGGTTGTAAGACACTGGAAGATATGATTTCTCGGGCCAGGGAGAGGGAAATTGATTTGGAGCAGATCCGGAAGAGGTAGCCGGATGAGGTTCAGGTAGCTGCGAGTTCGGGCAAAAGGCCCAAGGGATCGGATTTAAGATTGAGGGATCATCAGGACCGCAGTCGATGCGGAAATTGTGGCAGGACGCACGGAGGCGCGTGCAGGAGTGGTAGTGGTGGTGAGTCTGGCTGTTTCAGGTGAGGTCGGACTGGTCATTTTAGCAGAGATTGTACTGTTACCATTACCTAGGGATCAGACTTGATATGTTTTCACTGCAATCAACGGGGCCACAAGAAGGCACAGTGCCCCAGTTTGTTTCCAGCAGCACGGGTGATGACACCTGCCCCTGCAACTTTGAGGATCACAGACGGCCGTCAGGTCCGTATGGAGGCTCCTGCAGTTGGAGGCAGGGCTTTTTCGATGGCTACTTTGGGGACGCGAGCAGTGCCGGACGTTACAGGTATGCGACTTCCATTTTCAGTTCTTTTATTTTGTGCATGATTATATTGTTATGGTTCTGCATCATTATCTGTATGAGTATTTTATTTTTGAGTGGATTGACTATGATCAAGTTATATGCCATCTGCATACCTTGGATATTGGTTAGTAAATAAGGGATGAGTTGTATCGAAGAAGGTTACTTAGGGTGCAGTATCTGTAGCATGCCTTGGAGAGACTCGGTATGTCTCGCTAGTTCGGAGCCGTATAAGTTTTAGAATGGACAGGTTAGATCCTTAGCTATGGTAAGCTTGGGATTCCTCAGCAGATTGATTATGGTATCAAGGATTGGGATTTCTCTTCATTAAGCATCGAGGCGTGAGCAGGATCGAAGTGGGGGAGAATCCTCCGAGTGTATAAGGGTAAGGGCACGCAAATCCATATCGGGTATATGGTTTCTGAGAAGGAAAGGAGGTAGTTCAGCGTTTGACGGATTGAGTAGTTCAGGGTTGGGAGTTTGAGAACTTCCCATCAGTGCGTGCGTGTAAAGGGTAATGGTGGGTATGTGATTCAGGTTAAAGGGTCGCATGTAGGACTCGTGTGAGTCGGAATGGAGATCTTGAGGTCAAATAGCAGGAGATGTTTTCGTGTTAGAAGTCAGTGGTGGAAAGTGATGTAAGACTACGGGGCGGCCGTATCATTCACTAGCATTCAGTGGTGGAAGTATTGTCAGACTACGGGGTAGCCGTAACATTTTGTAGTAGCTTCGTTGGCGGAGTCGGGGCGAGGCCCTTATCTCCTAGCATTCAGATAGGGATCAGGAATGGGGAATGGATGAGAATGGTATGGAGTTGCCTGTATAGCCATTGAGAGATGAGACCTTGGAAGAGGCCGCTCTAGGATATAGTCGGGTGAGACCCGTGGGCGAGGCCCGTATGCGGATAGCAGTATAGGTGAGACCTGAGAGCAGGGTTGCTCAGTAGTATGGTTGGGTGAGACTCGTGGGCGAGGCCCGTGAGTTTTAGCAGTGCAGGTGGGACCTGGTAAGGATCTTAGTGTCTAGATAAGGGGGTTGAGAATCCCAAAATATTGTAGTGCCAGCCTGGTAGAATAGATTGAGAAGTATAGGTGGCGGGATTTCTTCGAATGTCGCTGGGAGAGACTAGTGGTTGTGTTGGGTCAGCAATCGGTGAGAGTCGGTAATCTAGAAAGATTGTCGGTTGAGTAAGTTGTGTTTCCAGGATGTTCAGGGTCAGGATGCACCCGAGATGATTATCGGTAAGGATTGGCGTTAGTCCGAATGACTGAACGGAAGGCCAGCAAAGTTAGGCAGCTGGTGTTAGAATGGATGGTGGGGCATTGGAGGCAGATCGCCGGCAGTAAAGTATATTAAACTTCGAGGACGATGTTTAGTTTAAGTGGGGGAGAGTTGTAACACCCAAAGTTTCAAAGGCCAAGAAAGGAAAGAAAAGCCCTAATTTAAGGGTAGAATCGGAGAGTCCAAGGAGGGACTCAGCGAGTCCGAGCGGGATCCGGGTCAAGGTGGAAGTAGCCAACTCGGCGAGTCGGCCAAGTGTACTCGGCGAGTCTGGTCTGTGCGAGGAAAACCCTAAATCAAGGACTTTGAGCGCTATTTAAGCTTCTTATTCTCTCCATTAGGGTTCCTTAGAGCCTCCCTTGTTCAGAAAACGAAGCCTAAGCCTCCATTGTTGTGCATTCAAGCTTCCAAGCCATTTTTTGGTGATTTGAAGGAAGAAGAAGGAGGGGAAGCAGTGAAGCTTCAAGGATTTGCTTCAGATCTAGAGTTTGTGGAACCTTTCTAAAGTATTGAAGGTATTAAGTCATTTCCTTCCCTTAGATCTATTTTGGTTGTGAGTTTTGGGCTTTTTAAGCCATGATTAGCCACCCCTATGGGTTAGAAGCCGGATCTGGAGTTGCTACTTCAGATCCAAGTGTGTTATGGTCTGGAGAAGCATAAAGTATCAGCCATTAAGTCGATTTTGAAGCCCCTTGGCCTTAAACCTTAGTTTATGGCATATTTTTCCTAGATCTCCTTCTTTACACGTAAAGTTTGCAACTTTACGTGTGGAATAGGCTTGGGAAGGGTAGATCTACAGCTTGGAGTCCATGCATGACTCAAATGTCCTCTGCATGTAAGGAGATCTGAAAGGACTCGGCGAGTCCTTTGAGTGGACTCGGCGAGTAGCATGAAGTTGTGGAGAAACTCGACGAGTGGGATGAACAACTCGACGAGTCATATGAAGATTGCTTTGTACTCGGCGAGTTTGTTCTTGGACTCGGCGAGTCAGGTCGCGAAACCCCAAACCCTTCGAGTTGAGACTCGAATCAATGAGTCGGGTGGAGACTCAGTGAGTTGGACAGGTCAGGACTCAGAAATCAGTAGACTCGGCGAGTGATGGACTGACTCGGCGAGTCGAGTCGCGAATGGAGGGAATCAGATCATTTTGAACTCGGCGAGTCAGAAGGGTGACTCGGCGAGTAGGGTTGACCTGGAAGGTTGACTTTGACCAGGACCTTGACTTTGGACCAGGGTTGACTTGATTGTCTTTTAGGGGGTCAGATAGACTCAGTGTTGCATTAATATTGGTAGTTCAGGGAGCAAGGGGAGCAGGAGTTCCATGAGTTGTCGGGCAGCAGCTTGTGAGATCATCAGCAAGTTCAGCCAGTGCAGGTGAGTTTCCCTTTGTGTGAATGGGTCTAAGGCCACAATGCCGTCCCATGTAGTTATGAGTAGAAGACCCGGGGGTTAGCCCTAGGCACAGTATGCTAGTATTATTTTCAGGACGAGGTCCAGTAATAGCGGGCGGGTGCCCAAGGAATTGTTTATATGATAGTTATACTTGTTGTCTGTGTGATACATGTATGTGCCTGGTAGGGAGGTGAGTGTGGGCGAGGTCCCGTATCTCACCAATAGCAGAGTGTGGATGGGGTTCCATATCTTATTAGTAGCCGAATAGGGGCGAGGCCCAAACTAGAACAGGAGTGAGAGTGGGCTAGGCCCGTACCTCACTACCATTAGGAGCGTGGACGGGGTCCCATGACTCATCAGTAGAAGAACATGGGCGAGGCCCAGGATAGGCGAGGCCTCAGGACAGAACCAGTTGTATGTGTTAGTTATGTGTTGTGAAATGTTTATGTGTTATTATTGTTGACGGGCGAGGCCCTGTGACAGGCGAGGCCTAAGTAAAACAGATCTGTATCCGAGCGGGGCTCGAAGCCAGGCGGGGCCGTTGTAGCGGGCGAGGCCCGAGGTAGGGGGTGAGGCCCAAGATAGTGGGCGTGGCCCAGTATGTGCAGTATGTGGTTTTGCATGGTATGTGGTAGGGTGGGGAACTCACTAAGCTTCGTGCTTACGGTTTTCAGTTTTGGTTTCAGGTACTTCCGGTAGTGGAGGGAAGTTCTCGGGGTGATCGCATGGCACACACCATAGATTAGACAGCCTGGGAATGTTTACTCTGATAATGAACATGTGTTTTGAAAACTTATACTCATATTATCTTTTGGAATGATGACTTTACTTTAAGTAATGATTTATTAAAAGAAATTTTTGGTCTTAAATTTTGGGTCGTTACAATATAACACGTAATATAAGTGATTAGTTATTTTATTTTATAGTTTTTGATTTAATCGTTTTGAACGTGTATTATTGTTTGACTTTATTTTAATGTTAATATCAATTATCAATATATGAAGTTATTAATGTCAATTTTTTTAATGTTTTATACTTTTTTATTGAATGTTTTTTATTTTGAATGTGACTATGCGTTATCTCACTTTGAGTATCAAATGTACACATTTTATTCTATTACTATAAACTAGGTTACAAACATTGGTGTTGAGGACTTTTTGTATTCTCTTTTCATTTTTTTATGCAAACTATACTTTCGCCATTTATATTATTTTGAACATTATGGTTAACCAATATTAACCATTAACCAAAACCGTTAACCGACAAAAACCATTGACCATAACCAATATTAACCATACCCAATGGTTATGAAAATGCATTAACCAATCATAATGGTTATGGTTCGGTTTTGACCAATAACCGAACCAAACCGCTCCATACACACCCCAACTTAATTGATATTAATTTTGTTACAGCGATTATATTTATGTTAAAACATATATGATTTATATATAAAATATTAAAAAAAACATTTTAGGAGGCATAGGAAAAGGGTCCCGCCGAATGAAAATACATCAATTTCATATTTCGAAATTCTTTATATTGTTATAAAATATGATCAAATAACAATATAAATTATAAAGTAAAGAAAGAAATAAGAGTAGAGATAACTTTTTTTCCAATACTTGCGATGAAATCATCAAACTTTACAATACATAATATTCACTATTTATACTAGACAAAGAAGATGAAAGGTGATGTATGATATGAATGCTCATTATAGTGGTGCATAACTACACTCATAAAACTCATAATAATGTTTGCTATAATGTTCACTAATTATGGAGAGTAATGGGGGAATATGGAGAATCCAATAGTCATTCACTAAATAATAATTCATAACACTCCCCCTTGAATGACGATTGTATCATGCCTCGTTAAAACCTTAATCGGTAAAACCTCATGGGAAAACCCTTTATTAAGGAAAAAGAGTACATGATTAATAATAGATGTTTGAAACAATTGCCTCGTTAAAAACCTTGCTAAGAAAACCCAGTGGGAAAAACATAGCTAAGGAAAAGAGTACAATATGTTTCCAACTCCCCTTGATTAGCACATCACTTGATTTTCTTGAAGCGCCGCATAGCAATGTTTCGTACCATCTTTTCAATTTTCAATGTAGGAAGTGCTTTAGTAAACCAATCAGGAAAGTTGTTACTGGATTGAATTTTCTAGATGTTGATGTCACACTCTTTCTGAAGATCATGAGTGAAAAAAAAAATACTTTGGTGATATATGCTTGGGTCTGTCTCCTTTGATAAAGCCTTCCTTGAAAGGAGCTATACAAGTTATATTATCTTTATATAGTATGGTTGGAACATCCCTGTTAGAAGTTAGACCACAAATCTTGCAAATGTATTGAGTTAAATTTCTTAACCAAATACATTCATGACTTGCCTTATAATTTGATATAATCTATGCGTGGTTAGAATACGTAGCAACTAAACTTTGTTTAACAAAATGACAAGAAATTATGTTACCTCCACAAGTGAATAAATAACCTTTTTGGGATCGACCTTTGTGTGGATCAGATAAATATCCATCATATACATAACTAATTAACTTCGCATTTTATGAATTTGATTAGTATAAATTCATATCCAATGTACCTCGAAGATATCAAAGCATGTGTTCGACTGTATTCCAGTATCTTCTTGTTGGACAAGAACTATATCTTGCTAATAAGTTTATGACAAAAGATTTATGAGGTCTTATATTATTAGTAATATATATTAGTACACCAATAACTCTAAGATATAGTTCTTCGGTAACAAGAAGATTTTCATGTTTTTTATGATGCTGAAATTGGTCCTTTTGGCATCTAAGTGCCTTACTACCATCGGGGTACTCAATGGATGTGAGTTATCCATATAAAACCTTTTAAGCACCTTTTCTAGATAACTAGATTGATGTATAAAAACTCCATTTTTGGTGTGCTCAATTTGAAGACCCAAACAAAATTTCGTTTTACCAAGATCTTTCATTTCAAAATTTTCTTTCAAACAAGAAGTGGCATTTTCCAATTCTCCAGGAGTTCCAAGTATGTTCAAATCATCTACGTAAACAACAATTATCACAAACTCTAATCCAAATCTTTTTATGAATACACATGGACTTAATGGATCATTTTTATAGCACTCTTTCAACAAAAATGTACTAAAACAATTGAAACACATACGGCCAGATTGTTTCAATCTATACAAAGATTTATTTAATTTTACCAAATATACTTCACGAGAATTATAAGTTTGTGCTTTTGGCACCTTAAACCATTCTGGGATTTTCATATAAATATCATTTTCAAGTGAACCATATAAATAAGTGGTAAATACATCCATTAGACACATCTCCAGTTTTGCATATGTTGTTAAACTTATAAAATAACTGAATGTAATTGCATCAACTACCGGAGAATACATTTCTTCATAATAAATTTCGGGCCTTTGGGTAAAACCTTGTGCAACAAATATTGCTTTATATCTCACAACTTCATTTTTTCTCGTTTCTTTTGCGCACAAATACCCATTCGTGTCCCGCTGTTCTTACTCTGTTTGATGTACGGACTACAGGTCCAAAAACTTTTCATTGAGTAATATAATTAAACTCTTTATTTATTTCATCTTTCTATTTTGGCCAATATTTTCTATTCATACATTACTCAATAGATTTAGGTTCAAGATCCTTATTTTCATTATAATCGCGCGCGGAACATGATATGAAAAATTATCGTCGATGTCTATCTTATTTCGGTTCCATCTTATTCCTGTCATGACATAATTTATTGAGATCTCATCATTTTCATTTTTTTCCAGGTACCTTATATTCTTTTGTTATGTCATTAGGCTCTTCTAGAGCTTCATTAATCTTTTCAAGAGATTTTGTTTTCTCTTTTGGGCCATCAATTGTATTTGCTTCATTTCATTTTCGAGAATTTTTATCTTTGGAACTGACTGATCTTCCACGCTTCAGGCGTGCCTAAGATTCATTTGCAGATGTATTTTTTTCTTCCTTCTGGGATATCAATTACAACTTGAGTAAGTATAGCTGGTACATGAGACTTTGTTGCCCACTTAGGGTCAGTAAATGCTTCTGGTAATTGATTTGCTACATTTTGTAAATGAATTATCCTTTTTATTTCAAGTTCACATTGACTTGAATGAGGATCTAAAACTGAAAGTGACAGTTCCTTTAAAGAGATTTTATTTTCCAGCTTCTTTATTTCTCCCCCTAATGTTGGAAAATATGTTTCATCAAAATAATAATCATCAAATATAGTTGTAAATAAATCTCCAATTGATGATTTTAAATATATTACTATAGATGGAGATTCATATCCAACATAAATTCTCATTCTTCTTGAGGACCCATTTTTGTGAAGTGAGGTGGAGAAATGGGTACATAAATTATACATCCAAACATCCTTGGATGGTAAATAATTGGTTACTGACCGCAAACCAGTTGAATAGGAGAGAACTCATGATAACTAGTTGTCATTATGCATATAAGTGATGTTGCATGTAAAATTGCATGCCCCATTTCAATATAGGAAGTTTAGAATGCATTAGTGATGGTCTTGCAATTAATTAAAGGTGTTTGATTAACGACTCAGCTAAACCATTTTGTGTATGAACATATGCAACATGATGTTCAATAGTTGTCCTAATCGACATGGAATAATCATTAAAAGCTTATGGTGTAAAATCCCCAACATTGTCAAATTAAATTTTCATAATTGGGTAATCGGGAAAATGTGCCCTTAGGCAAATTATTTATGCAAGTAATCTTGCAAAAACCAAATTATTACTAGACAACAAGCACACATGTGACCATCTAGTTGATGCATCGATTAAAACCATAAAATATATAAATGATCCACATGGTGTTGGATGAATTAGTCCATATACATCCTCTTGAATTCCTTTTTAAGAAACTAATACTTTCATACTAAACTTTGTTCAATGATGGACTGGAAATTAATTTTCCTTGAGAGCATGCAACACAATTCATTATCTTAAAAAATCTTCAGGTTTTTCAAGGAATGACCACTTGAGGTTTCAGTTATTTTGCGCATCATAACTGATCCGGGATGGCCCAACCAGTCATGCCAAACTTTGTAGATGTTATCATACCTTTTATTTTCAATAGCAGGAGATTCAATCATTCTAATATTTGTATAATACAATCCGGAGGACAATATGGGTAATTTTTCCAAAAGACTTTTCTTACCCGATATCATTTTTCTAATATTGAGATACTATTTATCACCATCATTGGTTGTTTCAACATGATATCCGTTGGACCGAATATCCTTAAAACTTAATAAATTTCTTGGTGATTTTGATGAAAATAATGCATCTCCAATTGTAATTATTGTCCCATGTGGTAATATGATATTCGCTCTTCCGGAGTCTTCAATCATTTTTGCACTACCTGTTATTGTATTAACATTTGCTTCTCCAATTGATAAGTAAGCAAAATATTTTTCATTATTAAAAATGCTATGTGTTATTGCATTGTCTGCAAGAAATATATCTTCATTATTTCTTTTGCGAATATCCATATTTCTTTTCAATAAATAAATAAAACATAAGAAACGTTCGACTTAGAGAAATAAATTCATATTTTATTAATTTGGGAAGATTGTGACGATATCATTTCTCATGAAACGAATATGACATAAAATCATAATAAATGTCATGAAGTAAAATACACATTATTCTGATCGATCACCATCCATATCACCAATTGTCCCTTCTGGGTAGACAAAAAAATCGGCAACATCCAAATATATCATTTCTGGTTGATCTTCATGAATATCACTTTGAATAAAATTTGTTTTGACATTTTTCTTTATATTTTAGAGAATCTTGATAAAGATCAACAAAATGCTTTGGTAAGCGACATGTACAAGACCAATGATCGGTCATTCCACATTAGTGACAAACATTTTCAACCCCTTTTTTTTTGCCTTGACCACTTTTATCAGTAGGATGTAGATTTTTGCTATTTTCCAACTTCTAGTGGTTACTTGTAATCTTTTTATTTTTATGATAAGTATGATAACCTCCACGACCTCAATTAGACCCATGACTATTATGATTATATGATGTTGCATTCACTTCAGGGAATGCACTAGAACCGGTCGGGATTGATTTGTGATTTTTCATCAATAACTCATTGTTTTGTTTAGCCACAAGAAGACATGAGATTAATTCATATTCATTTTAAACCTTTCTCATGATATTGCTACTGCAGGAGCATGTTAGTAGTATGAAAACTAGATAAAGTTTTCTCTAGCATGGTTTTCCATAATGAAAATAGAAATCGAAATAAAGACTTGTATGTTAAGGAATTGTTAGTTAAGAAATTCCATAAAATAAGTTGTAAGCATTGTACATGTAAAATTATAAAAAAAATACATACCTGAAAATGACAAGAACAATAAGGAGTTAGAGCTCTATGGTAGAGTCGTGCTGATAACGTGTTATAAAATACGATCAAATAACAATATAAATTATAAAGTAAAGAAAGAAATAAGAGTAGAGATAACTTTTATTCCAATACTTGTGATGAAATCATCAAACTTTACAATACATAATATATATATATATATAAAATTGTACATTGAAAACTTAGTATACACAATTAAAGTATGCCTAAAGCTAAAAACATAGTTTACATAATTAAAGTATGCCTAAAGCTAATGTTTCGTTACCTATTGAAATAACAATTGAATTAATGACTTGATTGACTTCTTAGTAAATATGATTTTATTTGGTAAACAAACTTTTAAAATATAGAGTAGATTATTGAAATGATTTATGTGGTTTAGGTAAAATTGTGCGTTTTGGCACTCATATCATGTTGAGTTTTTTAGGTTACTTCTATGTACTTGCAGAATTTTACATAACAATTATGGACACATGCAACCTAGAAATAAGAAAGGGGAGAGGAGAATAGCAATGTACTTTGGTTTTTCTCGTAATAGTAACATACTTTGAAAAACTAAATAACCCTAACTATAATCGAAAATCACAAGGTTTGATTACATACCTTATTACTATTACCGTAAATAGCAATGTGCTTTGAAGAACCCTTCTTTGAATGCTAGCCTCAATAGTGTGGAAGCCTCTAATTTGTCACACCCAAACCCTAGGATCGAAATTAAAGAGAGGGGAGAGGAGAATTTCGAATTCTCTAAGTGAGGATGAGGGATTAAGTTTTTGCTTAGGGTTAGGACCTTTTATATAGCTACTAGATAATCCTGATTCCTGAAACTCTAAATTTGAATAATAAAATAATATTATTTTATTCTTATTCAAATATTGTTTCCTTATTTGATTTTAGGAGGCTTCCAGAACCCTTTCAAAACCTCTCAAAACCATCCATATGCTAAAGGATTCTAGAATTGCCATCTTTGTTCAACTATTGAACAACTACGATTCAAGCCTTGCACATTTTAGTTAATCTTAATTAACTTAAATTTAATTCTTAATTAATATTAACTATTTCTAGTTAATACTGTAACATCCCAAAAATCATGAATAAAAAATTTCATTTTTAAGTCAACAAAAATCCATCAAATATTCATATCAACCATTAAAAGTATGTCAATGTGAAAATAGTTATCGGAGTTCAATCCCAAAATCATAAATACGCTAAACATGGGTGGATACCCTGCGATTAGACCGGACCCTTCCTCTTCGAGCTGGAAGTATCTGAAACATAAACATTAACTGTAAGCACAAAGCTTAGTAAGTTTTCCCAAAAAACCGCATACCATACATACAATGGGCCTCGCCCATCACAGATCTGTCAGTAACATGCAATGGGCCTCACCCAACACATTCATCAGGCCTTGCCTAACATCAGCCCTGCCCGGTATACATAAAAACACATACAATACATGCAAGATTCATACAGATATCTAGCATTCTATAAACATTAATCAATGGGACAGTATTGGCGTCTTCGACCCGCCAAACACTGTGAGAAGACTCACCTCAATCTGATGATAAGCAGACACACGAAAGTTGTTGCTACAACGACTCCTCAAACAGAACGCATTCAAACCAACCCTAATCATTATTTAGGGTAATAACTCCAACTAAATGTACAAATCATAATCCTTCTCACAAAGGGTAAAAGACCCTTTTACCCTTCCTACTTTAGGCCCAACAAGCCATGGCCCACAATTGCCCAAGCTAATCCAAACCCAAAATGGCCCAACCTAACCCCAAGGCCCAAATGGCCTAAAATGGCCCAAAATGATTTCAGGTGAGTACATCGTCTGTACCACCCTTACGCCCAGCGTACTAGGCTACGTTCGAGAGGGAAATTAGGCCAAACCCGTTACGCCCCGCATACCATGAAGGTACGCTTGGCGTACACCTTAGGAGCTTAAAATTGACTTTTAAGCACTTAATTATTTAAGACCAAACGTCCAACACATATATATCCTGTTCTTGGGAATGTCTTAAATGATAAAGTGGTCTACTTGATGCCTTTGCATGGCTCAAAGAGGCCCAAAACTAATTTTTAACCTTTTAACTCCATATTATGAACATCAACTCTTGCATGGTTGAGTTAAAGCCATCAAGATGCTATTTTTATGAACAAGGAACCTAAAAAACATCAAGATCTACTATTCTAAGCTTTTGGTGTAACATCCTAAAAAATACGGACCAAAAGTTTCATTTTTTGATATAGCAATTTATAAAATAATTTATAGAAAACATCATCAAGTTATTTCATTTCATAAAAAGCCATAGATCATGAGTCTCCAAATCATGTCATCACATATTAACAATGTCAGAGTACGAATCCCAAGAATCTCATATGCGGAAATCATGTGTGTGTGTGTGATGCGTTGCTACCGTACCGACTCCTTTCCTTTCGAAGAAAAAGGACCTGAAACAAAAATTGAAACTGTAAGCACAAAGCTTAGTGGGTCCCCTATCATACCACATACCATACAATACAAATAATGTTAGGCATATGTGGGTCCCCGTCCTACCCTGCTGAGCATATCTGGGTGCTCAACCTACCCTTGTCAGGCATACCGGGGTGCCCGACCTACCCCTTGTCAAGCATATATGGGTGCTTGACCTACCCTGCCAGACATATCTGGGTGCCCAACCTACCCTCCGATTTATTTCAACCGGCTATGGGGATTATTTTTACCCCTACCACTACCACATAATAACATAACATGTCATATTGTTAGATATATCTGGGTGCCCGACCTACCCTGCCGGTATATCTCAACCGGGTCCGGGGACTAGTTCCCTCTTACCACTATCACATGACATTATAGCATTCTAACTCAAATAGCATAACGTATAGTGGCATACCATACAATTATCACAAAGACAAATAATCTCTACTATAACCAATCTACTAGTGGGCCGACATTGGTGCCTTACACCCACTTCTACTAGAAGGTAATTCAACTTAATGTCGTGAAGTTGTTGAACTGTCCTCGGTGTTGGGATCAACTCCACTCAAAATCCTACACATAACAATCTCCTTTAATTATTCTTTCATATTCAAAAACCATATAAGGGTCATTTCTGGTCAAAGTCAAAGTCATGGTCAATACCCTAGTCAAAGTTAAAATCAACCTTTGGTCAAATTCAACATCTGGTTGACTCAACTCGCCGAGTTGGTCCATCAACTCGTTGAGTTCCATGAATCAGATAATCTCGAACTCGCGATCTAACTCAGAGTAAACAAACAATCGACTGTGTGTATCTGACCTAAGCCCACAACCAAACAATGAACATGGAATAAGGCGGATGGCACACATCCCATTGGTTATTAGATCCTTGTTGTATATAACCCTGGTGTAATCACTTGGTACTCATGTAGTTTACTGTAATAGTTCCTTTATATTTGATGAAAAGATCCTTTAAGAAAACCCTTATTTCTTATAATAAAAACAGTAACCACAATGGTTCCTTCTATAATCACTTAGTTTATACTAACTATATATAATCTAATATCGAATAGATAGTTCATTGTATGAATCTGGCCTAAGCCCACAACCAGACAAGGAACGGGAAATGAGGCGGAAGACACACATCTAAATATTTGTCGGGTATTAATTATATATAACCCTGATGTATAAACTAAGGTATTATAGAATTAATTACCTAATGTCCTTTAAGTTATACTGATTTAATAAAATGGATTAAACCCTTTACTTGAAAGTTTCTAGTTCTGTATACCAAAAGTTCTGATCTGAAAAGTATGTTTTGTACTAGAAAAATGTGCATTGATTTTGTGTCCTATAACCTGACCCATACCTGGTACCCCTTATGATGACATAATGTATACGGAACATATATATATATATATATATATATATATATATATATATATATATATATATATATATATATAACCAAGATCGAATGGATAATAGGTTGGGTGAGTTTGCTCTAAGCCCACAACCAAACAAGGAACAGGAAATGAAGCGGAAAGCACGCATCCTATTACATATCGGATCCTATTAATATATATCCCTTGATGTATACATTAAGGAATCATAAGGTTAGCATTATAGGTCCCTTTCTACTGAATGTACTAGACCCGACTGTTCTGTTTGTCATTTGTAAAATGTAAGTTTTCCCTAGTTTATAACTATCTTGACTCGAAAATAGTTTGCATTAACTTTCAAGTGGAAATGTCACTTTATGAAAGTAATGGGAAAATATAAGTGCTCAGTTTACTTTTAAATTGACATCATGAAGTACTGATTACCTTAAAGCATGTTTGTTTTATTAAGGTCATAATGCGAAGGCTAGTTCCCATACTATACGTTCTGCGTGTCAAAAGATTATGGGAACCAAACGCGACTTCAGCAAACCAGTTGCTAGGTCGTGTAATCCACATTAAAGTTATATGATCATGTATACCCAATTTAACTATCACCTTTTGTTTAGAGAAATGAGTTAGTGATTCATTGGTATAATTAGATCATGTAGTTGTTCCATGCTATAGCAACTTAGTATGTTCGTTCTGTTATAGTATCTCAGTATCTTCTTCCTGTTATCTTGTATTGTATCTAGTATGAACTGAACCTCTAAACTATACCCCTTATATTTTACTAATGTTTTACTTGAACTAATATTGAAAAGACTCATTTTACTACTAAGTTATGCTTGTACTTTAAAAATGGAGTTTTGTTAAACTAAAAGTAACATAACTTTAAAAGCGTTTTTGAAATATTTTGATCACTTATAAAAGACATAAGCAATATTTTGAAAGATGTTTATAACAAACATTTACACAATTATCATTGTGTTAAACTTGTATCCCCCCCCCCCCCCAAAAGCATTTAAAACAATTAAAAGATTCATTACGGGGTATGAACTCACCTGATGTGGGTGATTCAAACGAATATGCGTGTAAGGATGAGAAGCTCCATAAAATGAACTCCTGAGACACAAACGGGTCCTAAATGACATATATGGCAAGTATTTGCATGAAAATAGTGTTTATAAGCAACCAATATGCTAAGAAACACCCTTAGGGACTTGGACTAAGTGTTGAAATCACATGTGATTGATCAAAGGGGAGTGTATAGCCACAAAGAGGAGTTTACGGCCGTGGGTTTACGGCCATAAACTCATTGTCAAACATGTATAATAGGGTGGTTTAAGGTCCTATTTGCATCAAGGAAGTGTTCTAGGTCACAAGCTTTGCTTTTAGGAGGGTTTATGGCCAAAATGGCACCATTATAAGGGTTTACGGCCAAGGTGTAAACTCCTGGCTGTAAACTCTCTTTGATAATGAGTTTGATGAAGTTTTAAGGCTATGATCTAGTGTTTAACATGCACTACTAGATGATAGATGGATTACTCACACTTTGGAGGGCCTTTGATGAGTTTTCGGCCACCAAGAACAAGTGTGTGTTCTTGGTGAAAGTTGAAGATCTAATCAAAAGTTGATTTCCATAGATGAAATCAAAGAGTGATTCAAGAATAAGAAGGATAACAACAACTAGAGGGAAGAATCACTTACTTTGGGAAGATAGGGAATGAAAATCCCGATGATACTTGAGAGAGAATGGAGAGATTTTGGCAAAGGAATGGAAAAATGAAGAAAATAGCCCAAGCTTCATACTTATAGGCTAGAGTTTTCAGCCCTGTTTGAGTTTACGACCATAAACTCCATGTTTAGGGCCATAAACTCCACATTGGAGTTTAGGGCTTGAATGTTGCACAGTGAATCTATCAGGTACTTCCTAACACTCATTCCTTGACTGTACTAATCTTAAAACACTCAGTGCTAAATGATAGCAGAAGCAAGTCAGACTTTCGTTTGACTGTATTATAAAGAAAAAAATTCCGGGTTGTCACATGACTACCTTTGTTCTCAAAAGGTTTCAAACAGGCGACACATGTATACTTTTTCCCTGTCATAAGCCAACCCACCATTCAATCGTATGAATCAATCCAAGAAATCACACAGTAAACTTACCAGTTGCTCTCCAAGTGGTAAGTTTATTATATTTTTTTTATTTAAAACCTGTGAGGTTAGGATGGCAAACTAATGTTAAGTTCAAACTATAAATAAAAAATATTACAAACTTACCATTTGATAAACAAATCATGCTTCTCTTCGCAAGAATATTACGCACTTATCATCCTTTCCTTTCTTTTATCAATATAGGAAAGTACAGATAAAACAGAGAGGGATATAGAGAAGGAAACAAAAGCTAAACCTGCTTTGTTAATATTGGTTTTAGATGGTATAACCGTCAATGGTGTTTTCCACCACCACTCAAAACCTTATATATATATATATATATATATATATATATATATATATATATATAGAGAGAGAGAGAGAGAGTGTGTGTGTGTGTGTGTAACGCCCGTAGATCCGGGCTAGACAATTTAGAGATAATAGGAGTTGAAAATGACTTTTCAACAAAAGATTATTTAGAAAAAATAATATTAACCAAGTTTAAGAATATGTCTCAAGGGTTCCGTACATATAAAGAGCGCCAAAATCCGAGTTATAACGAAGAAGTTATGACCCGTCGAAGTTTAGCGATGGAACCGGCACGACACCGCGAAGACGTAAATAGTGAATTTATGATAGTGCTTCTTTTAGCCTTAGTAATATAAATGAAAGTCGTAGAATATGTTAACCTGAGAGCGTCCATAAAAAGAACGCCCAAATCTGACTTCTTATGAGGAAGTTATGATTTATCAAAGTTTCGGCTTAGCGGTGTACAACCCGAAGTTTGAGTATTAGATCGATCGGTTTTTAGCCGACACAACCTAAACGAGAATTGAAGATCTCGTTATTATTAGCGTAACGATAAAAAGACAGACGAAGTTCTGCCCCTGCAGAGCCCGACTCCTAGCTAAAATCCACTTGTAAGTAAGTTATGCTTACAATATTTTAATATAGCTTATATTTAAAATTAATATTGTTATTATGAAATTATAATAAATATTTGAGCTATTATTATAACTTATATAAGTGTCGTTATAATATATTTTTAACTACTTGCGATACGGGGAATCTGGTTTAAAGGCTGCATAGGGTTGTTGGATTTCAGAAGTGCTATATGCCAAAATGGTCCTGCCCTCCGGTGTTCTATGTCTGGCCCCTGTCTGTACATAGTGGTTGGAAAGTATTGTTTAAATGCTTATATAATAATAATAATAATAATAATAATAATAATAATAATAATAATAATAATAATAATAAGTCACGATAAATATTAGACTAAAATCTAGTGGTAATAATACTAGGTTTCATCGAAGGAAATTATTTTATAGTAAACGAAGCGTTGTCCGAGTACCGAGTCACCACCTTCTCAGGTGAGTGCATAGTTACATTCATCTTATACATAGATATGAAGTATATTATATAAATTACGGGTTATGTGTGTATATTATCTAAAAACTTGTTGTCTATGTCGGATGAACAATTTTATACATGTTTTAAATTATTTAAACTGTATATGTATTTTATATCTATGATAATGTTAAGGTAAAACATAGGTAGATGTAATAGATGGAATATGAGCTTGATGATGAGTTGAGAGGTGTTATAGACCACTAGGTGAGGGTGAGAGGTGGACGATGTGAGAAGCCTTTTCCCAAACGATGGTCCCATCATTCAGCAGAGTATGGATGACAACCACAGACTATTCTAGACAGTCCAGTGGAACACAAGCAAGCTCGCAACCTGTAGGTGTTGTGAACGATGTGTTCACCCGGTGTACTCTAAACCTTGGTGACCATACAGACTTGGTGCCTGTTAGCACGCCATCGCACGCGTATTAAGCAAATAAATTATCACTGTTTCTTGCACTAAAAATATAGCATAGGGAAGCAGGGTCGAATCCTCAGGGACACAGCCTAATGGTCAATGCCTTTTTGCATCAGACACAATCTAGTCAAGACATAAATGATTAAAAGGGGGATTTGAATTAAACTAAAAACTAAAATTGCAGTGATATTAAACTAAATGAAAATCAATAATAAAAACGATTTCAACTCTGTTGTGACTTTCCTAATCATGCAATCAATATTGACTTGGTTATTTGAGATGTGTTCTATCTAAGCTGGTACTAAGAAAAACTAACAAGCTCTAGTAATTTCTCTTTTACCTAAATTAGTTAATCAAAACAAGCTCTTCAATTAACCTTAACTTTTACTGTCTAATCAAACAAGCTCTTAATTAAACCATAAAAGTTGCATTATAATCTATGTAAAATTCCCAGCAATATCCAATACTTCTCACATGATCGGAAGTGTAAATATATGATTTTTACAGTTTATACCAAAGTTAAATCCCAAAACAGAACCAATTTGATACTTTTTACTTTTACCAATTAATTAGAACAATTACATATTCTATAACTGATTAACTGGAATGATAAAAACCCTAGCTAGGTGATCAAACTAACAAGAATCAAAATCAAACATTCATTAAGCTCAAAACTGAAGAATCTAGATAGAAACACAAATCAAAAACCAAATCTAATGATCAATCACTTGAAAAGTACTTGTCTTATGCAAAACTGAAAACTAGGGTTTAGCCAGACATGGCCAAAATCTGATAAAAATAGATGAAAAGATACATCAAACAACTAATCTTACTAATCTACTTGAAGGAGATGATCCACAGTCTTCAGATCTTCAGAAATTGATGAAATTAGAGAAGAACACCTCCAAAATCGTATTTTCGTCGTCTGGTATCTCTGGAATCGCCATGTAACACCCCAAAATTACCGGTTAAAAATTTCATTTTTAATTTAGGTTAAAACATAAAACATCATTACAAAACATTCATGATAATAATCCATGTCTGAAAACCGGTGACATCATAATAAGAATTCAGAGTACATCCCAGAAAATCCATAGTGCGGAAAAACAAAAGCGTATGTGTGATATGCTGCTACCGCGCCGACTTTTTTCCCTTAGCTGAAGAGGTACCTGAAACCAAAACTGAAAACTGTAAGCACGAAGCTTAGTGAGCTCCCCCATAATACCTCATACCATGCAAGCATATAACATACACCATTCAACTAGGAGTTACGGGCCTCGCCCACACTCATGAAGATACGGGCCCTACCCACACTTTGCTAGCCAGAAGATACGGGCCTCGCCCACACACTAATACCTGGGAGATACGGGCCTAGCCCACACTCCACTCTCGGAGAGATACGGGCCTTGCCCACACTCAACCGCTATCCCATAATATACAAGTATCACACAGACAACAAGTATAAACAACTCTATCATACTGGCATATAGCATAATCAACTCAACCAAGAGATACGGGCTCGGCCCACACTCTAATACTAACATCTCGTCTATACGGGCCGGCCTTGGTGCCTTAGACCCGTTCCTACTGGTAGGAAAACTCACCTCAGAGTAGCTGCTAATTTGTGTGGGAATATGTAACAGCCCGAAATTTCAGGTATTGTTATAATATTATTTTTGGGGTGTTTTAGGAGGGGACTCGGCGAGTTGGAGCCAGACTCGCCAAGTAGGACCACAGACTTGGTCGCGGGTTCGCGACTGGACTCGACGAGTCTGCGCTGTTCAGCGGAAACCCTAGCCGTTCGGTTTTGGAACGTATATAACGGACTTATAGGCCGTCATTGTCCGTCTTTAGCGACTGAGAAGAACCCTAAATCGGTTGTGGGCATCTAGAGCAAGGATTGAAGGCCATTAGTGATCTTGAAGAAGTTATTGTGCAAGGAAGAGAAGAGTTTGGCTAAAGGAACAGCAAGGGAATCAAGTTCTGAGGATTGGGGACACAGGGAGTGCATTATTCAGGTAATATTTCGGATCATATTCTGCTATGTTGATGTGTGCATGGATTTAGGGTTTATGGAACCCTTTTGTGACTAGATTGATTATTACCCTTGTTCCCCAAACGATTATAACCCTGTATTAGGACCTTTAGAGGTCCAGAATGTCCCATGCCTGTGTATTTCGGGAATTAAGAGAGGTTTTGGATTGGAATCCTTATGCCTTAAGTCAAAAGGTAAATTACAAGTCTTGGGGTGTAGCATGAGAACCTAAATGAAGGTCTTACGTGTTGTACCAGCTTAGGAGGACCAGACCTATGAATGGTCGGGACAATACTGATCTCAGGAAGCAGTTTGATCGACTGCATGGCATGGACTCGCCGAGTCCGATGAACAGACTCGGCGAGTAGCTTGGAGATTAACTGGGACTCGTCGAGTTGTTCTTCAGACTCGGCGAGTGGAGTCGGGGTGGCCCCGCGATTCTTCCACGAGGAACTCGTCGAGTCAAGAGGGATACTCGACGAGTAGAAAGGGAACATCAGGATTTGGTGAGGGCGTCTAGACTCGCCGAGTCCGGTCAAGTTGACCGTTGACCGTTGACCAGAGTTGACCTACATGTGATTTCTTAGGGTCAGTTGTCTTGAAAGATAAAAGTATTAATAAGGGATATATGATATTATTCAGGGAGTCTGTAGCTCGGCGGATCGAGTGCGAGTGATTTCAGGAGTCGCTAGCTTTCATTACCCACGAGGTGAGTCTTCTCACTATACTGTACCCGGAAGGGTTTGACTGTGTGACCGGAAGGTCGGGTATGATATGTGTTATAAGTGCTATAAATGGAAAGGTAATTGCTATGCATGCTATGTATGTTTATATGGGCTGGAAGGCAATATGTTATATAACCGAAAGGTCAGATTTGTTATATGATATATGTGCTATATGTGGTAAGTTAAACGTATTATGTGTTGTGTATGTTTCATGGGCTGGAAGGCAATATGTTATGGGCCGGAAGGCAACATGTTATGGGCCGGAAGGCGAATACGTTATGGGCCGGAAGGCGTTGCGTTGTAGACCGGAAGGTCAGGGCCTGGAAAGGCGTATATGCGTAAGTAGTATACTGGGGAACTCACTAAGCATTTATGCTTACAGTTGTTATATATGTGTTTCAGGAACTAGCGAGGACCGTGGGAAGGCGCCGGCATGACGCGTACACACTGTTGATGTTTCGAGATCTTGGGGATTTTATGATTGTATTTTGATATGAAATTTGGAATAATTATATTGGTTGAAATAAATCACTTTATTTTAAATGAAAATTTTGTTTGAAAATTTGCGTTGTTACAGAATAGTCTATCTGTCTGCTGTTGCTGCTCCGGAAATACTCTGGTTGTAATTCCCACCAAACACTTAGTCAAAAACTGCTAACTGTCCTTTGGGTAAAATTACCATTTTACCCCTGATCATGCCCTAAGTCAAAGTCAGAGTCAACTTCCAGTTGACCCGACTCGCCGAGTTGGCTCTCCAACTCGTCGAGTCCATGTCCAAACGACTGACCTGGATTCTGTTTCTACTCGTCGAGTTAGGCGTTGACTCGACGAGTTCTCCATCCAAACTGATGTTCAAGTCCTTCATCCTACTCGCCTAGTTGTATGAAAACTCGGCGAGTTCATCTTCATCCGATGAACACTTATGCTGCGACTCGTCGAGTTGTATGAACAACTCGCCGAGTCTGATCTTGATCTAAGGAGATTGCCTTGAACTCGCCGAGTCTGGGCATCGACTCGCCGAGTTCTATTATGGGTGAGTTTTGGCTTCCATTTCACCGAGTCCACCTAGACTCACCACACTACTCGACACAGCTAAAAGGGGACAATCTCGGAGACTCACGATCAAACTCGCCGAGTCAGATGAGCGACTCACCGAGTCTGCTTCATGCAAGAGCCATATACGCGATTTTACTCGAAACTAGTCCATGCCATTCATAGATTTGGGTTCCTAGGGCATGAATAACACGTAAAGTTTCCAACTTTACGTGTAGATTTTCATCCATGAGGGTTTTAGGGTTCAAAATGCACCAAAAGAGTAGATCTAAGGTCTTCATGCAACATGGGTCCATAAAGGCAGTAGATCTGAGCTCCTGGAGCTCAAACATGCCTAGATCTAGAGGTTACTCAGCTTATTACGAACCCCCACACATACACAAGCTTGGAAATGGTTCAAGAAAGACTTTAATGGAGCTATAAGAGACTATAAGCATGAAAGTAAGGGGAAAATCGAGTCATACCTTAGGGAACACACTGAGAAAGCTCAAAGATGCTTGACCTCCTCCTCTTCTTCTTGATCTACTCTTTCTCCCACTCCAAAACTTCAAGAGAGCACACCAAATGCTTCAAACTCACAAGGAAACAACTCTTGAACAAGGTATAGAGCTCTGAGGGTGAATCGGGGCGAGATTGGGACAGAATGAGAGTTTAAATAGGGTGCAAACCCTTGAAACTTAGGGTTTCATCCAACAACGGTGACTAGCCGAGTCCAGGATATGGACTCGCCGAGTCGCCAACTTATAACGTGTCCCGGGTCCCGGCTCTACTCGGCAAGTCGGACCTATGACTCGCCGAGTCCAAGGCTAAAAATGGAAAACACTCAAATAAGATTTAAATACCAGGAACCAGGTGCTACAAATCTCCCCCACTTATTTTAGACTTCGTCCTCGAAGTCTGTTGCTCGATCCTGAAACAGCTCGGGGGAATGCTCCATCATCTCTTCCACCGGCTCCCAAGTCCACTCCGAACCCTTGCGGTGCTGCCATTGCACCTTCACTAGTTCCACCCTCTTGTTCCTCAAATCCTTCGACTTCCTGTCGAGGATTGCGACTGGGCGCTCAATGTAATTCAGGCTGCCATCAACCTGAATATCCTCCAACGGCACCACTGCTAAATCATCCACTAAGCACTTCCGCAACTAAGAGACATGGAAAGTGTTGTGGATCTGGCTGAGCTCGACTGGCAGATCCAGCCTATACGCCACCTTGCCCACCCGGGCTACAACCCTGAACAGTCCGATGAATCTCGGGCACAACTTGCCCTGCTTCCTGAATCGAATGACGCCTTTCCAGGGCGACATCTTCAGGAGAACCATGTCCCCGACTTGGAACTCCAAGTCGGAGCGACGCTTGTCGACGTAACTTTTCTGTCGACTCTGAGCAGTCTGAAGCCTGCTTCGAACCTGCTGGATCCTCTCGGTCGTCTTAAGCAACACTTCAGTGCTCCCCATGACTCTCTGGCCAACTTAGCTTGACCAACCCCTCTTTTTTTCCGAACTCGTCCAGTAAACGCGATAAGCTCCATTATCGAAAGAAAATCCAAGCTTACCCCTATGATTCCACTATCGAGGGATCAATCTTATTATACCACATGTCTTCTTTGTCTTGATCAACTATTCAGATTTAACTTGTTTGCTTCTTGATTTCGACTTGAACTTGACTTGGATTTGACTTTGAATTGCAGATTTCTTCAAGTTTCTTGATATACCATTTCTAACATATATACATTGACTGGGCGCGAATTATACTTTGAGGCCCTCTATATCTTCAATACTTCAAAAATGATAACTATTTTGTGGGTACAATGAGAGTTCCCTCCTAACCTCAAAAGGCGTAGAAACTATAGGGTTCAGTACTTCAAGAAATGATAAGGGTTATCCAATCTAGGTTCTTTTTAAGGCATTCAAGGAAATTATTTTCAAAACACTGTTCGTTTTTTCCATCCCACACTTCCATTGTAAAAATTATCTGATTCTTATTTTGGTTCATATTGAAAACATCGAAAGCACATGAAAAGAATAATTCTTAATTGATTGTAATGAGGCTATTATTTTCGGTAACTATCACACTTCATCTTAACAGAGTTATCGAATATAAAAAAATATCCTCATCTCATGTAAATCATTTTTTAGTTTTTTTTAAGATTTTTTTTTGGAATGCAGAAAATAAAAATAAAAATAACTAGAAATAAAATATTTTTGGGTTTTTTTATTAATGCAGAAAAGATAAAAACAGAAAATAAAATAGTTTTTTGGATTTCTGAATTTTTAGTATGCAAATGCAATGCAGAAAATAAAATGAAAAAAAAAAAGAAAATTTTGAAAAATTTAACTAAAAAAAACTAAAAAATTAAAATTTTGAACAAAAATGTAAAATTTTACATTAACCCCCTCCCCAAGCTTAAAATGATGCATTATCCTCAATGCTTAGAGAGGAATGAACAACTCAATAGAGAAAATAAACAAAAATTTGCAGCCAGGAAACAATGTACCTGATAAGTTGGTAGAAATCTGATTTTGACGACAATGTGGCGAAAAATCAGAAATGCAACAACTTTAAAGATCCTCTGATTTTCCCAAGTTTGCTTGGGACTGCGACCATCTCTTTATTGAAAGTGGAAAAATATAAAAATTAAACATCGGGTTGCCTCTCGGAAAGTTGCCCTTGTTAAAGTCGTTGGCTCGACTTTGTCCAACCAGATTTATGAACCCGTGTGGTTGGGACTTCCTTGAAGCTCAACTCTTTTCCTTGTAACTCCAGATCCCTTCAAATATGGCAATATGGGTGGATCTGGGACTTGTTCAACAATCGGGAAAAACTCCAAATTTTTATCAAATGACTCAAATTTTAGATTTTTGAGTCGTTTTCTTTTTCCATTCTTTTTGACAGCAGCCAACTTCTTCTTTAACTTCTTTTTTCTTTTTTAGCTTCATGTCATAAATCACCCTTTTCTCATTTTCCCCAAGCTTAGCTTTTTCCATCAGCTTTGTACCAGTTCCTCCAACAGGAATTTACATGATCTTTCATCTCCCCAAGCTTATCTATGTTCAACTCCTTTAATTTATAATTATCTAGTTTCCTGTCTAAAAATAAATCTTGCACAAAACCATTAGAAAAATCACAACAGTCCTCAGAAAAAGGACTGCTGATACCCAGATAATTAATAAAAAATTTATCAATTGGAATTTCAGCATCATTTATTTTAAAGTGCACAATATCACCATCAAACTCCATAGAAAGAGTACCAACAAAAACATCAATCTTGGTTTTAGAAGTTTTCAAAAAAGGTCTTCCCAAAATAATTGAGTTTGCATCTGAAGTGTCTAAGTTTCCCATGTCCAAAATGTAAAAATCAGCGGGAAAAATCAAATTATCCACTTGAACAAGAACATCTTCCAGTACACCTTCTGGGTGTACTGTTGAGTGGTCAGCCAACTGTATAATTATCCCGGTCTTTTTTAAAGTTCCCATTTTTAATTTTTTAAAAACAGAATAAAGAAGAACATTGACTGAAGCTCCTAAATCAAGCATGACTTTTGGAAAATCAAGGTTCCCCAATTTACAAGGAACTGAGAAAATCCCCAGATCCTTGCACTTTGGAGGCAAACCTTTTTGTAAAATAGATGAGATATTTTCACCAGCTTTTACAATCTCATTAAATTTCATTTTTTTTCTTAGAAACACATAATTTTTTTAGAAATTTAGCATAGCGAGGGATGTGCTTTATAACATCTAACAGTGGGATATTTACCTCAACCTTGTGAAGAATTTCCATAATATCTTCATCATCTCTTTCACGCTTCGCACTCTTCGGTCCTGATGGGAATGGAGGTAATGGCTTGTACTCCTTTAGAATTGGCTTGGGTGTACTCCTTTAGAATTGGCTTGGGTAGTGTTGGAGTTTCTTTTTCTTCCAACTTTTCAAATTCTTCTTCAACCATCACCTCTTCAAACTCTTCAGCTTTAGATTCTTTTTCTATCCCTTCCACATCTCCTTCTTCTATCGGAACCTCTTCAAACTCTTCTTCATCTTTGTTTTCTGGTTTAGATGAGCTTGGGCCTTCATATGTATTTCTGCTTCTCAAGGAAATAGCACTCACATTGTACTTTGGATTATTTTCTGTATGCCCTGGTAACTTTCCTTGAGACTCCATACGACCCACAGAAGTGGCAAGTTGAGACACATGTTGCTTCAGATTCTTGATACTAGCTCTAGTTTTGGTCTGGAATGCCTGGGTGCTCGTGGCATGACTCTTCACTATATCTTTCAAGGCCATGCTGGAACTACTGGGTTGCTGATGTGTGTTCTGATTCTGGAAATTTTACTGCTGAAAATTTTGCTAAAAGCCTGGCTGCTGAAAATTTCGCTGCTGCTGAAATCCAGGTGGAGGCTGAAATGGTTGTTTCTGCTGATAATTATTGTGAAAATTCTGTTGGTAGCCCCCGACAGCTTTGACTGCAACTGTATCCTCTTGCAATATAGGGCACATATCTATACGGTGATCAGTAATTAAGAAAATCCCACATTGTTTCTTTGCAGCTGCTTTTTCTTTAGTCAAGAGCAGAACAACTTTTGTTAATTCATATATCTGAGCTTCCAGATGAACATTGTTGACTTCCTTGACCCCTCTTGGCTGATCTAGATACCACTCGTCTTCATTCCTGGAATGCTTAAACTCGATCACCAGCTTCTCAATCAGCTCTGTGATTTCAGTTGGGGTCATGTCACCCAAAGAACCAACACCGAAAGCTTTTATACGTTGTATTTCCATGGGTGTTAGACCTTCACAAAAACAATTATAGAGCTGGTAATCACTAATTCCATGTTGGGGGCAACAGACCAACAACATCTTGAATCTCTCCCAGTGGGTATGTAAAGCTTCTTTTTTTTTTTCCTTGTTTGATACCAAGGATTTCTCTTCTGAGACTGGAGACTCTCGTTTCTAGAAAGTATTTCTCTAAAAACAGCTTTGCGAGTTCTCTCCAAGTGGTGATGGAACCTGATGGGAGTTCATACAACCATTCTTTTGTAGAATCTTGAAGCGAAAAGGGGAATGCTCTTAACTTTATCTAGTCTTCTATGACAGCATGAGGCTTCATTCCTGAACAAACCACATGAAATTCCTTAAGGAGTTTATGTGGGTCTTCATTTTCCAATCCTCTGAAAGTGGGAAGAAGATGAATCAGCCCAGATTTAAGTTCGAAGTTCTGGGCTCCTGGAAACATAATGCAAAGGGGTTGTTGGTTGACCTCTTGAGTGGCCCACTCTCTAAGGGTCTTTTCTGCTTTGTCTCCACTCGTAACTAAGTCTTCATATTAGGTTTCTGAAGAGTCTGTGGTTTCAATTTTAATGGAAGAGGGGTGGGGAGTAAGTTTTAAATAGGCTGTTTTGAGGAGAAGATGGGAGTACTTTTGGAAAAAATGGATCTGGTTCATTCCACAAGGGAGTGCCTTGTGGTGTGGAGGTTTCTGGGGGTATGGAAGATGATGAACCAAAGAGACCAGCTGATTGTTTTTTTCTTGCTGCTTCTTTCTTCAGTTTCCTTGCAGTTCGCTCGATTTATGGATCAAAAACTAAAGGTGTACCTGAACGAAAAATTATTGGCATAAAACTATTAGAAAGCACCGTGTCCCCGACAACGGCGCCAATTTGTTAGCACGTCGTCGCACGCGTATTAAGCAAATAAATTATCACTGCAGCTTGCACTAAAAATATAGCACAGGGAAGCAGGGTCGTATCCTCAGGGACACAACCTAATGGTTAATGCCTTTTTGAATCAAGCACAATCTAGTCAAGACAGAAATTATTAAAAGGGGGATTTGAATTAAACTAAAAACTAAAACTACAGTGATATTAACCTAAATGAAAATCAATAATAAAAACGATTTCAGCTCTGCTGCGACTTTCCTAATCATGCAATCAATATTGACTTGGTTATTTGAGATGCGTTCTATCTAAGCTGGTATTGAGAAAAACTAACAAGCTCTAGTAATTTCTCTTTTACCTAAATTAGTTAATCAAAACAAGCTCTTCAATTAACCCTAACTTTTACTGTCTAATCAAACAAGCTCTTAATTAAATTAGAAAAGTTGCATTATAATCTATGTAAAATTCTCAGCAATATCCAATACTTCTCACAGGATCGCAAGCGTAAAGATATGATTTTTATAGCTTATACTAGATTTAAATCCCAAAACGGAACAAATCTGATACTTGTTACTTTTACCAATTAATTAGAACAATTACGTATTCTATAACTAATTAGTTGGAATGATAAAAACCCTAGCTAGGTGATCAAACTAACAAGAATCAAAATCAAACATTCATTAAGCTCAAAACTGAAGAATCTAGATAGAAACACAAATCAAAAACCAAATCTAATGATCAATCACATGAAAAATACTTATCTTATGCAAAACTGAAAACTAGGGTTTAGCCAGACATGGCCAAAATCTGATAAAAATAGATGAAAAGAGACATCAAACAACTAATCTTACGAATCTACTTGAAGGAGATGATCCACAGTCTTTAGATCTTCAGAAATTAATGAAATTAGAGAAGAATACCTCCAAAATTGTATTTTCGTCATCTGGTACCTCTGGAATCACCAACTTAGGTTACAAGAAGGCTATCAGGGTCTTTTTATACGTCCAGCAGCAAAAACGACGCTCCTGCGATCGCAAAGGGACAACCTGCGATCGCATGTTTTGAAATAAATGCATCTGATGCCGTTTTAATGAAGTAGGATGCTATTTTGACACTTTTTGGCCAACCTGCGATCACAGGTTTTGAGTTTTCACTTCCGAATAAATTTTGGGCACACAAGAACCTCGAAGGCAACCTGCAACCAAACTTGCGATCGAAAAAGGTCACCTTCGATCGCAAGGAGACAACCTGTGATCGTAGGTTGTACCTATGACACCCGAAATTTTCTTTAATTTTCAGATCATTATGAATCGCATCAATCGGAGTTACGGTTCTCAAGATATGGTCAAAATACTGACAGGGGGGTCAAAGCTGCCAACAACATCCTTTAACTTTGATATTGTATATTCTATCTTCGTGTGATCAGTTCAATTGAATGTTTATTGACCAAAGCATCTTCCAAACATTCCTCAACATAATCCATAAGTATCAAGCTCCATTTTAAGCTCCAAACGTGCATCTAACTGCTCCCAAAGCACTGGTCCACTCGAACTATCTGAAATCAACATAAAACATGAGCAGTACGGGAATTCTAACGAAATACATGAGCTGAACATTATTTATCTAAATGACATGAAAATGTACAAATTATGATGCTAAAATGATAATGAAAACTACCTTATAAGATGCATAAAATGGCATCTAACAGTGCCTAAACCTTGGCGATCATGCAGACTTGATGCCTAAACCCTGGCGACTATGTAGACTTAGTGTCCGTTGTGTAAACCTTGGCGATCATGCAGACTTGATGCCTAACCCCTGGCGACTATGCAGACTTAGTGCATTTTGTGTAAACTGTGGCAACGATGGACTTCGTGTCGATTCCTTAGGATGATCCTTAGGAATAAATGAACGAGGAATAGCTGATTCTTAGGGTAGATCCTTAAGAATAAAGAAGATAATGAGGATGGGTAATTGGGTTGATGTCTTATTTGTTTAAACATAATAATTATATTATTATGGGTTGAAAACCCTATGTACTCACCAGGTTTCCCAACCTGACCCACTCAGTTTATTTATATCACGGGTGTTATAAAGTCACATTACACTGAGAGATGAAGGAGATATAAATTACTAGTGATAATGAATGTAAGTTCTGTTTATGCTTATGTTTCTGTATTGACGATGGCATCCCAAATGTTTTAAAATGAATAAAAAAACTTCTCTTCGGAAATGATATGATAACGTATTTATCATGTTTTACTGGGAATAAATTTCGTAACATTTTTATTAAAAGAGGTACTCTAATTTTCATAAAGCATAAACAAAATCGGTCTTTTCTGGTCGTGAAAATGGGGATGTCAGAGAGAGAGAGAGAGAGAGAGAAAAAGAGAGAGAGATAAATTAGCAACAACGCTTTGAATATGAGTCCCACTAACACACTGTTAAACATACACTAAAAGAGAGGGTATTAGAAGTTTAAAGAGAGAGAGGCAATACCCCCCTTCATGTTCCTATAAACACCATACTATAAAATCTATAAAGATGAAAATAAAAATAAAAAAACCCAGTTCATATTCTTGTTAGAAAATGCCAAAATCGAAAAACCCCAAAATTGAGAACACATCATTTAGACTCTTTAATTGAATTCTGAAATTTGAAGAGAAAAATTTAGAGTAAGAAAGGAAAAAAAACAATCTCAGAACATAGAGAAAATACCTGCAAATTGGTAAAGGTTGAGGCTTAGGATTTTCATCCAGAATACCCAAATCTCTCATATTTTATAACAAATATTACAACAATATAGAGAATCGATTGATTAACTGAAGTGAAACATAATTGTGCTGGTTGTTGTCGTCAAAATCCACAATACCGAAGGGTGTGTAGATGTGAATGTTCATATGGTGTTGGGAGGCTTAAGGGAGAAAGTGGATGAAGAAAAGAAAGAAATTAAATTTGAGATTGGAGAAAAAGGAAGCAATCATGTTAAGAGGAAAGAGAAGTTACGGTGTCCTATGGAAGAAACGTGAGATATCAATGAATCAAACATGTTTTTGATATGAATGTTGAAGGTGACGAATACCGGTTTGATAAGACGGGGTAACAAACCTAGGTTTGATCTTAAACTCAAGATCTTAGAGATTCAAGTTTTTTTCCCCCGTTAAGCAAGATTGTTTGTGCTTACAAGTTTCTTAATATGGTCTATTTGTTTTAAACAAACCTACCTCATATCATACTTAGATAGACAGAGGGGATCGAATCCAAAGTGACCTGTTAATTATGTTAATTAAATTGCATGTTATCAAAACTAAACCTTCAACAAAAGCAAAAGTATAGGTTTTTGCGGTGAAGAAGCTTACATTTGAGAAGACAAAGCAACCGATGTGATGTCGATATCGAAGCCATTATTATCTCTGCAAACCTTTCCTCAATTTTGGTGACTATGCACGAAGAGATGAGAAAACATAATAAAGGAGGGGAATATGAGATTTCAAATCAATTCTTAGTCTACTTTCCATGTTGGGTTTTTGTTATTTTTGTTAAGGATTACTTATTAGTTTTGGGGGAGGTAAGCATTAAACCATTGTATTTAATGGTTTATTTTTTGTACCTCTTAAATTTCAAGAAATAATCAATATGCTTAATGTAATAGAATATATATATATATATATATATATATATATATATATATATATATATATATATATATATATATATATATATATATGGAAAAGTGAATATACCTTTAAGGGTATATAAGCTTAGGTACCCAAATATACCATACTATTCATTTTGTATCAGATATATATATATATATATATATATATATATATATATATATATATATATATTGTAATTGCCCAATATTCATATAATTCAACTTTTAACTTGATTTACTTTCAAGATTTTTGTAAATTTCACATTTATCTTCCTCTTAAATAATTTTCATTTTTACTATAACATATATAGCCTATTAGGTGTTCAGCAAAAAGATTTGATGTAAGATGAAGATAATAATGAAAATTTGAAAATCTTGAAAGTAAATCAAGTTAGGGATTGAAGTTTAAGAATATTATAATGAATATGTCAAACAAAACGATGTATTATGATGGATTTGTGTACCTAAGCTTATATACCCTTAATGGTATATTCACTTTTCCCATATATATATATATATATATATATATATATATATATATATATATATATATATATATATATATATATATATATATATATATATATATAATACCCATTGTATATAGAGGTGGGTTCAATTGAGAAAATACAAAAGGTTGATAATGGGGGAATCATTCTCAGCCACTCATTTAATTAGCCTCTAAACATAAAGGACACGATGACAAACTTGTAAATATGATATAATAGCCTTCAATCACAAATATGAACAGTTGAAATTCATTCGTTTTTTGCTCTTTCAATCCAACCTTCAATTATATTTGAATACAAACATATCTTCAACATCTACGATTAATTATACTCCCAGCATCATTAGAACAACATCATCGATAATCAATAAAATATTCAATTTGTATTATTCATTCAACATCGTTCATCAAATAAAACTTCAAAATTAAGGTTAGAAAAAGATCAAATCATTTTTTGTTTGAAATTTTCATATATTTCTCTACCAATCTACTATTTTGTAAGATTTAAGTAGTCAAAGTATCATATTTATCACATGTTTAAAAAAGTTAACTTGTATGCACTCTAACTGTTTGATGAAATGCATAAACTAAATTACCATGTTAATTTCACATATGAATATCTTTTCTCACCTGAATCAATATATGATTATTAAAACACAAAACAAATATGCAAATCTGTATGTTATTCATATGTGAATAACATATAAAAATTATATATATTTCTGAAAACACATTGTAATATTCATATATGAATATATTGTGTAATATTCACATATGAATATACCAACTATTATTCATAAGTGAATATACGATCTAATATTCACAAGTGAATATACTATGTACTATTATCATGTGATATACCATGTAATACTATATAATATTCACATATAAAAATATCATATAATATTCATAAGTGAATATACCATCTAACATTCACAAGTGAATATACTATGTAATATTCATAAGTAAATTCATCGTCTAATATTTAAATATGAATATATTAGGTTTAGTATATGTTATATTCATATATTAATGATACTTAAATTGTAAAAATAATTAATCATAGTTTTTATTCATAAGTGAATAACGAATATATTGTAGTAAAAACCAGATTTATTTTTATTCACTTATGAATAACGATAGTTGGAAATATAAAAAAAAAAATTATTTTATCTTAAAAGTATATCAATATAGATATCTATTTGTAGAGAATAAAAAATCATGAATTTTGATATATTTAAAATCGTTTTTCGATAAAAATAGCTTCTTAAAAATTAAAAAAAAAAACGAAAAAACTATGTTTTTGTATATATTAAGGTAATGCTTAGCATAATTTAAGGAAACATGTTTTGTTGGAAACACATGTGCATTACTTTCCCATTTCCATCGGTATAATGGAAACTTTTGCGACAAAAATAAATGATTTGCTGAGAATGATTCCCATATTCTCAATTTTTTTTTCTCAATTGAACCCTCCTCGTTACTATATAAAATTTAATCTTTTATATGATAACGTTAATATTGTATATAAGAATCTTGACGCCTAATATTATTTGTAAACTTATTTGTGAACAATATAGGGAAAATGACTTAAAAAGGTAACGAAGTTTCAAAACCGTACAAAAAAGACCATTGTTGTTTTTTTTGTACACAAAATACCATTTTACCGGTTATTGTAGGTTATCCGGTTTCCAAATGTTCAAAAAATACCATTGTTGTTTTTTTAGTACAAAAAATACCATTAATGTTACTATTTGTACACAAAATACCAATAAAATACACATGTGTTCAACTACAACATTGTGGTAACCAGGCTTCAGGTAAATGGGATGCGAATAGTGTAATCAACAACTGCTTGTTTAATTTTTGTTGAAATTGTTGGAAAATATCTTACTTCCACTGTATGATCCGCCGAACAAGATTACAGGTGACGTTTCGGCTGACAAATTTTTCTTCAAATCGGTGATGAGAAGAGCGTAATCAGCAAGTGCTTGTTCGACTGTTAGATAGGCTAAAGTAGAAGCGTTCTTGTATGCCTCTTTCTGGCTTCCATATGGCATCGATTCACCATAATATCGATGCTAGATCAAATCATGCAACTTTTGATAAAATTGTATTATTAAAGGTCCGCAAGTGAAGAAATTAATGTAGAGTAGAGTGATTAGGGCTTTTACTTCGAGGAAGATGACCATGGCACCAAAAGGAGGGGTGAGTTCCCAAACGAAGTCGGTGTTGGCAGCGAACCATTCGATGTTGCCTTCGTTGCCGCAATAAAGGAAGATTGGGCCCAAACGATTAGGGCCTGGGCCCACCCAGTGATAGGAGTTGATGAGATAACGTTGTTGGAACTTGGGAAGATCATTGAAGCTGAAATGATCAAGAGTCTGATCAAAGTATCGTGTCTCGTAAGTGTACTTCAGCTGAACGAGAATGTTTTGGGTTTTGAGAAGCCGTGGGGATTTACCGAGAAACGGAGGTGGCCGACAAGATTCCGGCGTTGATGAAAGTAGGCAGATGATTAGGAGGAAGAATAAGAAAAAGGGTTTTTCCATGGTGGTGGAGGGTGGCGATGAAGAACAATAGTGGCCGAAGTGAAGTGGAGGGTTCTTTATAGAAAATAGCTAAATTTCCATTACATTCAAAGAAGGAAAAATGACTTAAAAAGGTAACAAAGTTTCAAAAATATACAAAAAAAACCATTGGTTTTTTTGGTACACAAAATACCATTTTACCGACTATTGTAGGTTATCTACAAGGTTTTATTTGAACACATATGTACTTCATTGGTATTTTGTGTATAAAAAATATACTTTAATGGTATTTTGAGTACTAAAAATAAAATAATGATATTTTTTGTACATTTTTGAAACTTTATTACCTTTTAAAGTTAATTAGAAAAGGACAAATATCTTGTTGTGAAAATCAAGTCAATACACAAGAGGATATTGAAAAAAATCTTAACAATGAAAGCAAGAAATATTGCTGTCCATATCGATCCATTAAGAAAATAATAATCTAGAGATTAATATTGGGCTCTAAGTTATATTTAATAATAATTAATAACGATGAATGATTAAAAAAAAAATGAGAAAATTACAAATTTAGTAAAATATGTTAATTACAAATTTAGTCAAATATTGTTAATTACTTTATGGAAATTAGCCAAAAATATCCAAATTATATTTTAAGCCACCAAAATTAAAATCGCAGATGGACTAAGCAAAGCCCATCTTCGATTTTAGCAAGTCATCTGCGAACGTACTAGTTGTTAAAGCATAATCGTGTTTTAACGACATGTACGTTTGCAGATGATTTTTATTTTTATTTTTATTTTTTATTTTTGATGTATAAATACATTTGCATGCTTAAAATCGCAGATGGAATAAACCCATCTATGATTTCCTTTCATTCGAGCTATGACTTGGGATTATTATTATTATTATTATTATTATTATTATTTTTTTTTTTTATAAATTTTGATTACCAAAATTGATAAGATTTAACTACTAAATCGTCCATAATCATAGATGGGCTAAGAATATCGTTACCAGAGAGAGTTTTTCAACAAAAAGAGTAAAAAAGTAAAGAATTTTTTTTTAACGTTTTTTTATATTTGGCTCAACTATGTTTACAGATGAGTTTCTATGTTCACAGTAGGGATGAGCAAAAGGACCGAATCGGCCGGAACCGGCCCGAACCGGACTGGAACCGGGAACCGGCTTCGGCCAAAATCAAGAACCGAACCGGCCCGGCGGTTCTATCGGTCCGGTTCTACCGGTTCCCGGTTCCTACCGGTTCTTGTCGTGTCTTCAAATGTTGGAACCGGTCCTTGAAAAATAGCATCATACGGTTCCGGTTTTTGCCGGTTCTACCGGTTCCGGTTATATCGGTTCCGGTTCTCGGTTCCAAAAATCTACAAAAATAACATCCCGGTCCCGGCCCGACCGGTTCCATCGGGTTCCGGTTCCGGTGCCGGTTCCGGTTCCGGTACCGGTTCCGGCCGGTTCCCCGATCCATTTGCTCATCCCTAGTTCACAGAGTCCGTCTGCGAACGTACAAGTCGTTAAAGCACGATTGTGTTTTAGCGATTTGTACGTTCACAAATAAGTTGTCAAAATCGCAAATGAGTTTAATCCATCTGTGATTTTGAAGGCTAAAAATGTAATTTTGATTTTTTTTTTTTACTATTTTCCACAAAGTAATTAACATATTTTGTTAATTTTACAATTTTCTCTAAAAATGGATAAGCTAGTACAAATGTTTGGGAAAGTAGTACAAGTGTGTTGGGTAGTACGATTGAAAATAGCTCCCTTAAAACTAAAAGAAAGAGGAAAAACATTTGGTATAGGTGTGCTTGTAAGGCTCGACCAACGACAAAGGGAATAGAAGCAATTCAAGGAGAAACATATATGCAAATGAAGTTGAAGAAAAAACTCGATACATTAGGTAATTCTTATAACAATCATCTTTAGTTAATTTATTTATTTTAAGATGTTTGTATTTATCAGTTTATTTTATAATTCAAATTTGGAAACCAGAAATTGATAAGATCATCTCCTATGTAGATTTTATAAAACTTATTACTATTTGAATAAGTCATTGTATATTTTTTACCATTGGAACGTGGATGTTTTTGAAATCAACACATGTAAACTTCAATCGCGTTATTCGCGTAATGTATTGTTTTTATGTTTTCTATACTTAATCCTATAACTAATGAAATTGAATTTTACACCCTATATATAGTTAAAATATACAAAATAAAAATAAATATATTTTATAGATATTTATCATGTGTCCAAACTTTATAAACAAAACAAATACCAAATATTAAAAAACGTTATAACCATATAATACTTTATTGTTTTTATTTAATTAAATATAAATGTAAATTAATGGTTTTTTTTTTTTTTTTTTTTTTTTTTTGAAATATAACATAATTAAAAATTTGTAAATTTTATACGCGGACTTCATATAACATATGAGAAGTTGATCATTGAAAATTAAAAAATAATAAACGTTTAAGAAGTTGATCATTGAAAATGTCTGAGGGATTAAACTTACCTATGTATGACATAAGTACACAATGACACATTGAAAAATTCTATTTAAAGAACAATGCTTTTAGTTAGATCATAATTTTATTTCATATTATATTTTAGTATTGACATATTGCAGAAATAAAACTCATGTTATAATTTTTATTATATTATTTAAGTGATTTCTAATTTAATATTTTTTAAAGCAGTTTTACATAATCTAAAAAAAAAAAAAAAACCGACAGGAATAAAATCGGGTCTAGGCTAATCAGGACTATTAATTGGGCCCTTCACATATTTTTATTTTAATATTCAATTGGGTTCTTTTCAGACAAATAGGCAGATTTAAATTTTATAAGAGAAGGCCCAATTAGGTTGTAAAATACGAAAAGTTGACTTCGCTAAATTAGAGGGATATGTACAAGTATGTATGCATGTAGGACAACTGATTATAAGGAAGCAGCTAGCTCCCTGCACCCTCGGGTAGAGGATCATCCCACACTCCTCGCATAAAGGTATTCTTTCACACCCAATTTTATATTTCATTTTCACCCTCTACCAAAATTTTCCTCCTACGTAGTGTTGAAAAAGAAAAGTTCCCGTCGCCCATTCAGATCAACAGCCGAAAACCTAGGGTTCCGGTGAAGGTGAAACCATGTGGAGACGAGCGTCTGCTAAGATCTTAGCACTCCGATCTGTTGCCAGACCTAATCGTATCGTTACCTCTTCACTATCCCCGGCGACTCTTCGGCCATCCGCCACTGTTATCGCTCGTCACTATTCAGGTATTTTTTTTTGCTTCTATCGTCTTCGTTTAGATCTGAATTTAATTCTTGTTTAACAGCTCTGTCTATTGGTTGCGGATGCAATTGTTTCGAGATTTGTGGTTTTGATGTGCGTTGATTGTTCATTGTAGGAAGCGTTTCTAAGAAAGTCGAAGATGTGATGCCTATTGCGACTGGTCACGAGCGTGAGGAGCTTGAAGCCGAGCTCGAGGTCAGTTTTCTGTGCTCGATTTGTCGAGCTTTTTGTTAAATTTCAGTCATTGTGATTAATCTTGATTGTTTATTTTGTGTAATTAGGGACGGGATATTCTTGATATCAATTTTCCTGAAGGTCCATTCGGTACCAAGGTAAAGTACATCTATACTCTATTTCAAATGATATTTTTCTTTTCTCAAAAGAGGCGAAATTGTTTTCATTGGATACAGATACTCCTAACTTTTATGATAATGATACGCTTCAATAATATTGATTAGAAAGATAACTGCAGAAATTTAGCTATCTGCTATTTTTTTGAATTGCTCTAAGCATCAAAACAATGTCAACACCTTGTGTTGAACTATAGCTTTTTGTTACCTATCCCTAATATCATCAATATATAATGTCAGTACACATAAAGATTTATGTTTATTCTATGGATACTGATACTGCTTTGAATGCCAGGTATCTAAGAAGTAATTTTAGCACTTTGCAACATATACATGAAAATTAGTTTATGAATTAGCTGTTTTTGAGATACTTTACTTTAATAAACGTGCTATGAATTGTATTCTTGCTCTACCATATCTTTCCTAACCCTAACATATCACTATTCATAACCCTAACATGTATGAAGGTATCATGAAAGCCCTATATCAGAAGTTTTGGTGAAGCTGTGATCTCATGTTTTGTTTTGTTTTGTGTTTGGCTGTAGGAAGCTCCTGCTATTGTGAAATCTTACTATGACCAAAGAATTGTTGGTTGCCCTGGTGCAGAAGGGGGTGAGTTTTTGTTTTTCTGTAGTTTTGGAGACTGTAGTTGTATCATATAAATATCTCATTTTATGTAATTTTTTTTTGATAAAGAGGATGAGCATGATGTTGTTTGGTTTTGGCTAAAGAAAGGAGAAACACATGAATGCCCAGTCTGCTCACAATATTTCAAGGTGAGTGCAAATTAATTCTTTATAAAAACATTGTGACATTTGATTAGATTGTTGCATGTTTAATTAATCATACATTGAATGTTTTTTGCAGTTGGAAGTAGTGGGTCCCGGAGGACTTCCAGATGGACTAGATGAGGATGAACATCATCATCACTGATTGAATTTTCCACCTTTAAAAAAAAATGCCGGAATAAAAATCTGGTGAGATTACTGCAGCATCAGGATTTAACAGGTCCTGTTCTTTTGTTTTGTTTTGTTATGTTATGTTATGTTTGTTTCATATGATTTACTTTTAAACGTGTTGGTTTTTGGTCGAGAATCAGAGCGAGCATGCATACGATTTGATTTTTCTTTGTGGATTTTGGGGCATGCTTTCTTCATTGGAATTGTGAATGCCATCATATTGCTTGAATGCATTGAAATAATTAATGGCTTAAAGCTTAGGCTTGTAGAGATTCATCCATTTGATTTGGGAGTATATATCTAATCTTTGGCAACCATGTCAAGTTGAAAATTAAATGGGTTTTTACAACTTATTTGTTTAATTTTCGCATTGTGTCGTGTTGTGTCAATCTGTCTGCCTAAATAAACCTTTTACTTGAACCCTTGGTTTAGAGTATGTAAGCACAAAACTCAACTCAAAATTAGCTTGCCTTTAATACAAGTGATTAAAAACAAAACATGGTATAAAAACTTTTATTTCATCATAACTTAAACCGGTGAGATTTTACATAAAGCCGTAGTTGGAAAATGGTATAAAAACAAAACATCTAGTTTAGTAAGATAATGTTATTTCAGTGGTCCTTATTACTTGTTTCCTGAGATACATAAACAAAATTTTCAATATTTTATCAAAGGGTAATATAAATAAAATATTTCTTTGAGATTCTTTAATCTTGGGTCAACATTAAGGCTGCCTAAAAGGTTCGTTTGCAAGATGCTCCTTTATATATTCTCTTACGTTACATTGTTACATTGTTGAGTTATCAAAAACACCATTTATTTAGATGTGAAAGGGTAAGCAAGTTACATCCTTGTTTGCTCTTTTGTCAGCTGAATTGGTCCAAATGTTTTTTTTTTTTTTTTTGGTATTTTGTGTTTCTTTTTAACTTTAACGTACTACCGGTTTTCATCCTTTGTTCATGTGAAGCATGAAGACATTCAACGTCTTCTTGTTTTTTGATGAATATTCAACCATTACTACTATACACCAACGTTGACAACCACCATATACCACCATCCATCATCTATCTCCAACAACCATCATTGATCACACAAGAAATGCTAAAAAAAACAAACCCAAAATCAGAATCTCGAGACAAGATGAAACATCCAAAAATCGATCAATGTGATATCAGATACCAATCATTTTGTATTTATCATCGTTCAAAACCAACTTTAAACAAATCTTTTAACCATCTAAGGATTGAAATCTAGAAACTATGAATAAAAAATCACTCACGCAGTAATCGAAATCAGGAGACTAAGATGAACATCACCAAATCATCTTCCAGCTTTGTTGAAGATGAACATCACAGAACCAACATTACACAGATTGTCTTCACATCTTTGTTACCAGATCTCCTAAAGATGAACATCACAAAATCAAAATGTATGAAATCTAAAAACCAATCCAAATCTTTGTTGTTCTTCGTCCCCCGCTGTTCTTGAACCAAACACAAACACACACGGAAAAAACTAAAGGTTTTCCTTATCAGGTGAGGTCCTCTAATGAAAAAAAAACAAAAATGTTTCAGATCATCGTGTTCCCTGCTTCGACCCTTTGTGAAAAACAAAACAGATGCATAGAAATGATCGTTGTCTTCTCGGATTCACCTTCTTTCTTTTTTCCTGGCTGTAATCTCATTTTCTGTGTTCTCTGTTTCCCTGTTCTTTCTTTCTATCGCAGTCCACACACGCACAAAAGAAAGTCCTTCTGTTTTGATCAGGTCAAACTTTAAAAAATAAAAAATCAATAAAATGGACATATGTGCAAGATTAATCCACATCATCAATAATCAATAGACACCGACTACAACAAGTTATGGTCCTTTTTTTACAGTTAAATATAGAGTTTACGCCATAATGTGTATATATATATATATATATATATATATATATATATATATATATATATATATATATATATATATATATATATATATATATATATAGTTTTATGGCGTAAACTCTATATTTAACTATAAAAAAAGGACCATAACTTGTAGTAGTCGATGTCTATTGATTATTGATGATGTGGCTTAACCCTGCACATATTATATATATAGACTTAGGTTATTTTGTTTAGAGTATCTATTGTGTTATTGTATGCATAAATATGAGTCAATCAAATTTATATATTTTAAGAAAGTGATTAATATATATTAGTAAATTAAATATAATTGAAAAATATCATCTTAATTAATTATAAGGATAATTCAGTCAATTAATATAGACTTAATAAAAGAAAATTGCATTTTTTAAGGGATCATAGATTCTATTAATTTTAAAAATCCGATTTTAAGAATTATAATTATTTTAATTCGGACATTCTGTCAGAATATGTTTATGAGTATATTCAAAATTAAAAATATTCTTGAACCATAAATAATAGAAATATTCTTGAATTGATCATGAATATAAAAACTTCTTGTAGAATAACAAAAATCTTGAACAATCACCAGAAGAGTAAAAACAAAAATACATTATTTCTTATAAATGCGGGTAAAAATTGTTAATAATTACAATTATCGTTAAAGAATAAAACTAAAAAACAATCAAAATCGGAAAGAATACATCAAATTCTAACAACGACTAATACATTCTTAAAGAATAATGTTGTCTGTTTCAATTTTGTGGTCCGTTTTTCAAACATCAACTTCTGTAATTCCAACAGAATTGAAATTCGTCATTCCATTTCAACAGAAATGGAACTGTAAAAAATACACAAATCACTAAGAGATTACTTGAAATCAGGTATAAATAAGTTGAACAAAATCATCTGATTCATATATGTCCAAATTATTGTTTAGTAATTAAGAACAAAAGGGTAATTTGATACTTACCTACTAGAAGTGTAGAATATGCTTATCACGAGGTAAGTATTCCAATGAGTTTGTAAACTTTTAATAATCTTTGCATAATATGTCATTATACATTAAAAGATTATGAAATTTGGATTTAGGAGTCAAGAATGCAACAATAGGTTTGGGCCTTTTTTAATCAAACATCAATAAGGAATTGGATTTTAACTAAATGTGCTGGCAAATTTTGGAAAACAAAATTTATTCTTTTTTCTAGTACACGGTTTTAATTGACTCAAAAACAAAATTTCATTCTTTAACATGAGATAATCTCATTCTTAAAGGAACTTCATATCACAGTAATTGTAAAATGAAAATTAAATGTTGAAATAAAATACGACAAGAATATAGAAGAAGATTTGGTACCTTCTTGGAATCATGGATTTATGCAACCAATTGAATACTAAATTATTATGGATTTTGTGCAGCGGTGTACTGGTTGCGGACACAAATAAAATTCAATTTCACCTGATGGGATCGGTCGGAGGTGTGCATCGATTCAGTTGCTAAGGTTTCTGTCCTTGCCGCTTGTTCTAGCACTTCAAGTAAGAGCATTCCAGCGAGTGTCCATGGGGTCGTTGTCAAAAAGGGCTGATTAGGGTTACGGTTTTAAAAGACGACGGGTGGAGAAAACTAAGTCAATTGTTACCTTAATAATAGAATATTATTTATGGAAAGTAATTATCAAATTACCTATTTACCCTTATTTATTTATTTATTTTTATTTTAAATTTTGATTGGCCCACATTTATGCATACAATAATACAATATTTACTTTAAACACATGAACATATATATATATATATATATATATATATATATATATATATATATATATATATATATATATATATATATATATATATATATATGTATGGCTTTACTTATCATGTAAACAAATGATTTCTATGTGTAACATGTAAATGTAAATGTCATGCTAATATCATGTCATAACATCTACATATTTGCCATATAGAAAAACATAATCATAACATTACTTTATGAAAGAAAACATGGCAATAAATTATCATAAAATTTTCTTTCACACATAAATCATTTATATAGCATATATGTATCCCAGTAAAGCATATAACATACTCCCCTTGTTTAGCAACTCTAATCCTTCTTAACCTCTAAGATTTATGCTTTTGGAACGAAGAAGAATAAAGTACTTAGGTTTCGTTAGCCTTTTAACTTGTAAATCTTTAAAGAATTTGAACCGTCACATCCCATATTTTCATAACCAATTGAATTTTTTTCTTTATGTTTTAAGTTATTGTTATGGAAAATCTCAGTCTAATTAAAACAACTTGAGATAACATAAGTTATTTCATTATATTAAAATTCTATGGATGCCACCATTAATATCCAAACATATATTACTAAGTAAATACTTAAAAGGTCCTGTCGTTCTTAAATAATATTACAGACTCATTTCTTATTTCACTCGGTAGCCTAATTAGTTTCCAATAGTCTTAATTCCACTACCTATGATGCATATAAATTGAGTGAGTCAGGTTTGAGAAACAAGGTCGGTCCTGAAAAATGAAATATTCTTAAAGGCCCAGGACGAACAAGAAAAAAAGGGCCCTTATCTTTATTATAATTTTGTATTTTTAAATAAAAATATATAATCAAAAAAATTAAGCCCTGTGCAGCTGCCCACTTTGCCCTCCCTCTAAGCCCCTTATATTGAGAAACCTGAAGAGATGCATAAGGTTTTTAAGCACATAATATTTTAATAGTTATAAATCATAATAACATTCATACAAACAAACATTATAGGTGTATATAATTTGATGTAAAACCACCTATCATGCCCAATCAATTATCACAAATCCTAACTCAATGATCATCAGGAAGAATCACCTTACCCGATGAATCGTCTGAGCAACTATTTGACTACACAACTAGGGGAGTCCTTGGCTCGTGTAAGTCATATTAAGGCAACCAATGTACAAAGTATTTGATAAATTTGGTATCCCATTGTATCTGTGTTTGTAGGTTATAAATCCACACTAGCAACGTAATTTACTGGCCCGCCTATAATAGTTAAGTATTGTCATCTACTCTGGTCGATAACCTAAACATACTTGCTAGTTAGATGATTTAGACCCACCATTTATGTTCATCCAAAAAGAGGAGGACTACTACACTCCGTTCTAATCTCACACTCTACCACAAAATGAGATTTATCCGATATTCGGCTTATGTGGGAGTTGGGACTAAGGGCATCTCAAATGGGGGCTTTTTTTATGACTTATTAGTATTCATTTATTTTAAATAATTACTCAATGTAACATCTTGATATTGAGGTATTTTCATTTTAAACCCTAAGTATGAGAATTTATTTCATTTTAGACTATGGATGTGAATTATTTGCAAAATTATACCAAAATGGCATTTTCGTAATTTTGGGAGTTGGGTACGTACGATGGGCGTTCCTGTAGGTGTTAGTAGTGAGTCCCAGAGCGCCAGAAGGCCTTGAAGAGAAGAGCTTTCAGCTCAAAAGTTCTGCGCGCGTAGAGCTCGATTCCTCGCTAATCCTCTTGTAAGTGAGTTATGTTTACCATACTTTAAGTATAACTTATGTTTAAGTTCATTATCGTTATTATGAACTTATAAACAACATTTATCAGTGATTCAAAGTCGTTTTATTGATTGATCTACTTACAGGAGATGTGTCTAGAACGGTCACGTTGACTTGGTTGTTGGATTTCATAAATGCTATATGCCGAAATGGTCCTGCCTCCCAAATGTTCTATCTAGCTGATCCTTACTTGATAGATCATGAAGTAGACTTTGAGTTAATGATTAATTTAGAATTTGAGTTAGTGATTCAAAGTCATTATATTAATTGATCCTTACTTTTGGGATGTTACAAGAAACATAGATTTTATGAGTACTGTTAATGTGGGAGAGGACCGGTGGTGGTCGAAGGAAAAGATGCATGGATCAATTGAAGGAGATGGAGAGCATGCGTCAAGGGAAAAGCGTGTCCATTTTTCCAGTCAGTCTCTTTTTTTAGCGGATCGAATTAGAGCACCATTGACTGACTATGGACTAAGTAAGATACAAAATAGATGGTATCAAACACACTGACCGGACCCGGTCATCAAGAAATCAGGCAACCCCTAAATATTATATGCACATGTAACATACATGTTATACATATATGATTGGACTGAGGTATAACACCTAGTTCCATGTAAGCATCGCTTCTAATTATCAATTAAATATTAATGGATAAATACTTGGATAAGACATGACCATGTGTGTGTCACGACACGGTAGTGGCTAGGGAAGAATGCATATTCTGTTGGGTGTCACGACATGTCACTAAGTTGGTCATGACATGATAACCCTTGTGAGCAAGACCCCAATTTCATGGATTATGCTCCTATTTAAGGGATGTGTGGGTTAGGGTTTGCACACCTTTATCCTCCATCACATCCCTTCACCCTCAAGAAAACCCTAATCATCCATTATTGATATTTGAGCTCCTTTTTGGTGATCTTAAGCCTTGAAGAAAAAGAAAAGACATTTGGTGCATCATCCCAACTAGCAAGCTACCCCCTTATCATCTTGAGCTGCATTAGGACTCTTGTAAGTCCTTAAGTTCCTTCCTTTTTAGCTGAAGAACATTATATTTAGAGTTTGGTCCACTTTTCTCATCATTTTTGGAAGTTTGGGTGTTGGAATATCATAAAATTCGCAACTTTATGAGTTCTTGAGATTCCTTTATACTCCTATGTCCCAGATATGTATTATTAGTGAGATTTGGGTTCCATGCATGGGATTTGATCTCATTTTCCCTTCATTTTGACCTACTTAGTGTTTAAGACATGATTTCGACATGAATGTCTAAAAAGTAATGATTTTTATGGTATTTTGATATGGGGAAGGTCTTCTAGAAAATTTGGTTGCTTGGCTGGAAAGATTAAGAGCTTAAAGAATTAAGCTATATAGAGCGAATCCTATTACATAAAAGGTTGGTTTCCAAATCATGATGATGGTCTGATTTGCGATTATTTTTTCCTCTCTCTGCCATGATGTGACTAAAGGATGGTCACGACGTAGCGAGCGACTATAGAGACCTTTGAATGTTGACCTTGACCTTGATCGTTGACTGGTTAACCTAGTTTGAATTTAGGTCAAATTAAGGGCTTTGGGTTGTAGTTGAGTTTTGGTCTCTATTTGTCGTATACGTGACCTGTAGGACTGATTATTGGATCCGTGATCAGTGTTGTTTTCTTCTAGGCTGCAAGGTAAGTTTTCTGACTCTACTTTGTACTGTAGTGAAGTATGCGTTCTTGTGTGTAGGATGTTAGTATACTGTAGTGATTCGTAGATTGGTAAATCTGTATCATTACATATGTCTGTTGGATTAGTGTCTAAGTCCATAACTATTTTGGTATGTACTTGACCCGATGGTACATGGTCCTTTTGGGTTGCCTTCACCAAAGCAACTTGATAGGATGAATTATGGAGAGAAAGGATTAAATATGATTTATTAATATATTATGAGAATAATATAATAAAGGAGAAATCATATTGTTTAATTAATATTAGTCAAGAATTAATTAGTAATTAGTTTTGTGACTAAAAGAGATTAATTAAACTTAAGGGACTGGAATTGTAATTATAAGATAATTGCAATTTGGGCCATGGATTGCCTTATATTAAGGGGTGGACAAATTCTATGGGGAAACCCATGAGAAATCGTCCAAGGCCTTAAGGAAAGGGGTCCATGGGTTGCTTAGGGCTTAAGCATCCAAATTAGGGTTTCCTTGTTAGATAACCCTAATAGCCTCATTATATATAGAACCCTTAAGGATCAAAAACGTAGGAAAAAGCATCCTTCTAGGGTTTCACACATTTTAGGGCAGCCGCCATCCTCTCTCCTCTTCACCCTCTTGCTCTTGGTGTTTGTGAACCATTAGAGGAGTGACATTTGTGACTCTAAGCTTTCTAAAGTCAATACAAGGAAGAATTGGATTGTTATTGCTACATAACAATCAAGGTAATGTCTTAAACCCATTCTTATGTTAATATGATTACTTGTATGCTAGAATTAGGGTTTATAGTCTTGGATAACTTGCATGTACAATAGAGAAACCTAGATCCAAGCATTAGGGTTTGTATGAGCACATAGGATGTTCTTATGACCAAAACGCATTAGTGGTATCAGAGCCTAGATTGGTTTCTATTGTATTGATGCCTTGTATGTTTGAAAAATTCGTTTTTTGTGTTTCTGGGGGCTGGACTCGCCGAGTCCATAGCTGAACTCGCCGAGTCCATGCTGACTCGACGAGTCAACTCGTCAGATGGAGCAAACTTCGGGATTTCTTGCTGTTTTTGCTTAAGGATAGTTGCCTTATCATATTAGATCAATATAAATCCGATTTTATGATATATTTTAGCCCTGTCGAAAATACCCGTTACCCGAATTACCCGCCCGATTTTTTCGGGTATAGGGTAACGGGTAAATTTTTCCGGGTAATCGGGTTACCCGATTTTTTTTCGGGTAGGGTAAAGGGTACATTTTTTGGGTTTCGGGTATACCCGAATTACCCGAATTATTTTAAAAATTCCTTTTTTTTTTGTAGAGCTTGTACGATATAACAGATATTTGTTCACGCTTAAACTATATCATGATTGTAAAACATAAATATATTTATTATGACAATACGACACTAACAATATTAAAAGTAATTTTTAAATATCATCACGTTCTTTAAAACTTAACTGTTTTCTTGATTATAGTTTTTATTGCAACTAACAAACTCATTATCTTGACGAAACTTCAGAACATGGCAAAACTTATGGCTACATTTATCTTAAACATTTTAAACTTTTAAATTAAGATCTTTAGGTATTTGTTTTTTTAACATCTTATTAGATTAGATTAAGTTGTTAAAAAATTATTTGATATCTCATGATTTATTGACTAAAAAATCTCAATGTTCAAAGCTTGAGTAACTTCGTTTATGTCTCGTTTGTTTATATAAACAAGACTAATAAAGCACGGTATATTTATTTTATTAAATTTATTTTCAGGTGAAATTCAAAAAAAAATTATATATTTCGGGTAATACCCGAATTACCCAAACCCGACCCGATACCCGAATTACCCAAACCCGAATTACCCGAATTTAGTTTGGGTAGGGTAACGGGTAATTTTTCTAACATGAAAAACCCGAATTACCCGAAACCCGAAAAAATGACCCGTTCAACACCCCTAATATATTTGACTATATTCTTGATCTAATTGAAGATATTTATCAATTAATAAAATATTTGTTTCATTATGTGATAATCGATTAATTATTTTAATTAAATTGGTAAATTGTTTTACAAGAAATCGTTAAATAAATCAAATATGGATAATTATCTGATTAGATGTTAATTTAGATTATTTGTTATTTGACCTTGTTGTTATGAAAAGTTTCATATTTTCCCCTTTAGGTTTTATAGTTTAAATTTGAACCCAAAAGTTTTGTTGTTTTGAAATTTAAATGGTTGAAACCCTAATGTTTTGAAAAAGGTTTCAAAACTTGCCCTTAAGTTTTAGAATTTAAATTTTCATAAAAAAAATTTAATTTGATGTATATTTAAATTCTAAACCCTAATGTTTTGAAATGTTTCAAAACTTGCCCTCAAGTTTTGGAATTTAAAAGTTGATTAAAAGTTTAATTAGGAATGTTAAATTCTAAAACCCTAGTAATGTTTTGAAAAGTTTAATTCACACCCTTATGGTTTTATTAATTAATTAAGGTGTATAATTAAAAGAGGTTTAATAAATCCATAAAAGTTTTGGTTTGCAATTTAATTGAACTAAAAGTATAATTATTAAATTTGACCACCTAGTATTTTAAAAGTGTAAAATACACCCTATACTATATATATAACATTAAAAGTCTAACATTATATATATATATGTATGAGTAAAAGTCAGTCTTACCGTTAGTAGGCCTCATTCACGAAGCTGTTCTATAAGGGGTGTTTAAGGAAATTGCGTATAAAATGACGATTGAATGGGTATCCACTCTTACTCATCGCACTCTTGACTAGTGCAGGGTCGTTAGCCGAACGGGTAGGATAGGACGAAACCTTCCATTATAAGTATAATGAAATACAAAGTAACTAAATGTTTTTCAAATTCCCAATCTTAGTTACTTAGGCAAAAGTGAATTGATGCAATTCCATAAAATTACACTTTGTGCCCTTGCGAAGACGTTAGTGGAGCGTGTGTGGTTTACCGGCACACTAAATGGTTCTAAGCAAAGGTAGCAAAGGGTGACTCAATGTTTGTCATAGTTCGGTGGAGCGTGTGTGGTTTACCGGCACATCGAATAGGTGACTGTAACATGTGAGGGCACCATGTAAGTTTGCATGGTTATTCACACCCGCTTTGTGATCCTCGGCATCCCAATCACAAACAAGAGGGGCATATCGAGATTTAAACATGCCATTGAAATGTTCAATGAATCTCAAAGGATCTAGGAGTTTTCATAGATTTAAAAATTAGATTTCTTTTTGTTTTTCATGGTGGAAATTAGTGAATCGTCATTCACTTACCTTCAAATATTCTGCAACTAGATTATGACATTCCTTTTCTAGGTTGTAGCGTATTGTGTTGGGTCCTAGACTTAGTATCTCATTTGGGTGATTTACTAAGGACTCAATCAATCAACTAACATGAATTTGTTTCTCCCGTTTTGTAGATGTCAAACTTCGACAACTATGGTCTTCCCAAATCCCGTGGAACAAGCATTCCACATGAAGATGATATTCCACGATTCGATCAAGGAACAAGAAATCATGCTTCACTTCCTCCTCCTCCTCCAATTGTTCTCCCTAACCCACAAGATCGAAGAATTGAAAGGTTCAATATCACTAAAGCCCTATTGGAAATGAAACATGAAGATGGTAAACCCGTGTGTGCCCACGTTCTAGGAATGAAATCACACATTGATAGGTTGATAATGTTGGGTATGTCATTCGCGGATGAGTTAGCTGTGAATTGGGTTTTGCAGTCACTTCCTGAATCATATAATGAGTTCAAAAGAAAGTATTATATGATGGATCATGACGACAACCTCATTGACCTAACTTACATGCTCATTGCTGCTGAATTAGAAATGATTTGGTGAAGCAATGGAGCGTATTTGTTGGGAAAGTCAACCGACCATGCTTCCAAGGACGTTCTAAGAGAACCAACCTGCGTTTGCTGCCAAAAGAAAGGGCGTTGGATAGAAATCTGCCCCAAGAGCCTGAAGATTTCAAAGATAGGAGAGTCAAAGAGTATGTCTGTGCTTCAGGTAAAATCCATTATCTAAATTAAGTTCCTATTCGTTGATTCTTAATACATGATGTGATAAGATTGCATTTGAATGTTTTGTAGGATCGGTGAAAAGAAAGGAAGCTTGATGAAAGAGCAAGATGAGTCTAATCACAAAGAAATGGATCTCGATCGCATGAACTTGAAGATTAGATTTTGAGCTTAGATAGTTATAATAGAGTTGTTAGAAATTATCTTTTTGAAATACATAGTTTTCAATGGATTTTGCATTGTAAGGACAAATGTTTTCCGCTGCTTTTATAAATAAAATAAATTTTGGTTTGACTTATTTATTTATTTGTTTACTTCCTTGCAATGAAATCGTTATGAAAATTGATGTTTGAATATTTCTACAACAAATGGATATGATTCTTATTTATGGTGTTTATGGAAAAAGTTGAGAATTTACCAAATAGGGAGAGTTTCTCATTGCCCATGTTTCAATTGGACAGAAATTTGGAATCACGCAACTTGGTTGCATGATGAATGAGAAATTTCATATTTGGAAATTAGACTAATTCGTTGACAAAGTGTCAAGTGAAGGACTAGGAGATCGAGTACACAAAGTTGTGTGATGGTCAAAGTCCACCATAATAGTAACAAGACATTCATCATGATTTACTAAAAGTTTAGTAAATATGATTATACTTATAAGATTAAGTGTAATTCGGAATTGATTAAAAAGGTTTAAATCAATAGCAAAACGAATAAGAAGAATCAAGTAGGCAGAAAGATAAAAGTTTCTCTATTCTAAGAAGAAGGGAGAGTAGCTTTTATGCTTTATGATAGGTCTTAATGATTAAGAACCATATCTTAATTGATCCTCTAAGTGAGTCTTAGCACAATTGTATGTCTAAGAAGAGGAATCAAGAATTGAAGAAATGGTTAAATCAAAAGGTCAATCGTACTTCGTTCCAATAACAAGTCTTAAAGTTAAGATTGTGACGCCGAGTGAAAAAAATATTAATAAGGTTTATAACATTCATCAAATGTGGAAAGTTGTGATGTCTTGGATAAGATAAAGACCAACTAGGACCTATTTATGAAGTGTTTTGATATAAGCTACACTAACTCTTGAATAGTTGTTTGTCAAGAAATGGTTATTGACAAGAGAATCTTATATGTCAAGGAGTCAGTGGGAGTCTTAATGTTCTTGAAAGGTTTCAAGAACAAATCAAATAAACCTTATCATTCATCACTAGCACACGAGTTAAGGTTTACAACCTATCGTGTTGACGTTATTTTGTTTCTGTGCTATTCCAATTGAGTTAATTATGCATGAGAGTTCTTTGAGTTCTCATTTTGAACGCATAAAAGGCAAGGCACCTTAATCAATGAAAGGTACATTGATAGGAAAGGGTGAGCTGCTTAACTACTTGGAAGACATGGTGGGCAGCTGTGCCACCATAAGGCAAGAAATCAAGATTAAGAAAGTTCGATCCATATGAGTTTGAATTTGTCGTAAACTTTGGTTTTGACAAATTCACATGGATAGGAACAAATACTTCGTTTAAATCTAAGTGTCATAAGATTTCCACCTTCATGAAAATGATTGTGAGGAAATGCTTTCACTAAGAAAGATTTTAAGAAGATAGTGATTGTAAATTGCATTCTCGAATTCGATTATGGTTACGGTATCCCTTTCCATAATTTGAATTGTGAGGTTTGACAATTAGTCTTAAGTGTTTAGACACACATATGAACTATCTAAGGCAAAGGTGTATAAGTTCGAGAAGCCTTGATAAAAGATTATCAAAGCATTAAGTATTAGAAACATGGACTTAAGAAATTCAATAGGTATTGTTAACCTGAAAGTTAAGATGTTTATGAATACATGTCAAAGCTAGTGGGAGCATAAGTGTTATGTTTATAATAATGATCATGATAGTGGGAGCATAAATGTTATGATTGTATGATTATTAAGGCAAGTATTGCAAGTTGGCAATATTAATTATAGAAAACGAGAGTCATTCTTTGCAAAAGTCGTAAGGATGGAATAGTTGTTTTGCTATAATTAAGGGAGAGAATATTATGCTTCATTTCAAATCTAAAGGCTTAGGTTGAGAAATGTTAATAAATTTAGTCAAAGGTACATAGTGTCTTCTTAAAATTTCGATTATGATTACGGCATTCCTCTTCACAACTTGAATTTTGAGAACATAGCAAATAAAACATTATGCATCGTATCCCATACGCTTCGGGTATAGAATCGATTGCAAATGCTTTAATATTTGACCATTCTAAAATTTTCAAAATGTCTAGCGCATTTAGAGGGAAAAGGGACTAGAATCGGTTTTGACTAAAATAATTAAACAACTATCAAAGGACAAACCCAAGTTTGACGAGGATTGGTTGCTTATGAGTAGTTAGAAGCATGGTATTGAATGGACCATATCGACATTATTATGAATAGAAAAGATTCTATTAAGAATGAGTTGTCATATGGAAATTATGGAAATGTTTCCATATTGAATGGACCATATTGACATCATTACGAATAGATAAGATTCTATTAAGAATGAGTTGTCATATGGAAAATATGGAAGCGTGTCCATATTAGGAATTGAATATTGAAAATCTATGTCTAGATTAGAAACTTTTATGCAAAAGGATGTTCAAAGGAATGTACTTTGAGTGAGAGACATCATATCTAAGGAATTGTCATGTAACAATCTCCGATAGAAGATTTTGTAATATCATTGGCAATAGTCTTTGTGACTTTGGTGCAGTGACATTACGAAAGAATCATTGCATAGAATGTTAGAATCTAGCATATTCTATAAGTAGCAAGAATTTGATATTCTTTCACTTATGAAAAAGGATTTGGAGTTGTGAAATGAGAATGATTGGAAATGTGTTCAATTTGATCTATTTCACAAAGTAAGAACCATAGGTAAACATTGTCTGCATGCTAGGAGCATGGGACAAGTGTAATAATTCAAGTAAGAAGTTGATTACCCGAAACAACAAATAATGAGTAATCGATATGGTGATAAATAAAAGGAGTTTTATTTATACTCAAAGGTTTGAGGCCATATGGTATTAGTATTATTCTTGTGTTTCACTTTGCATGTTTTGACTTCCTGAATAATTTAATTGGTTAAGAACAGTCAAATTATTCGAACGGGCCACAGTCGTTCATATGTTGGAAGTAGGTATGAATGAAGACTGTCGTGAATTGGTGTGTGGATTGTCTAAAAGAGTATTAGACATAAGCAAATGTTTGCTGCAACGTTCATGAGTGCTTATGAATATGAATTTGAGCATTGGATTAAACCCACGCTCACTTGGATCACTCTATGAATTGTATCACGAGTGATTGGTGAGATGATAACATCTTATATTCTTGAAACCGAGATGTGTGAGTTGTAACTTGATAATCGGTTGCACATTGATAATATGTAAACGTACTAGTAACTTGGTGTTATAAAACATATTGTTGTGTGTGATTCGGTGAGTAAGTGCAAGCAAGCATTGTATCAAAGTTTATCTGTTCCTTTTATCCAAAGAAGGATAAAAGCGATATCTTTGGGCCCTTCGATGATTTAGTGATGACAAACATAAATGCTCGGTCGGGCTAGGGCTAATTTGATTTGTTCAATTAGTCAGTCGTCATAAAACGGAGATCGAGAAACAGTACAAAGAGAATGATTAGAAATCATCTCATACGATATCTAGAATGGAGGAATATATGATCCCTTATCTAATGGACACGCGTATCTGATAGGATCAGAGTTGACAACGGCTTTGGAAAGCTACGATTGCGGATCAGGATCTGAAGTCATACGCATAATAGTTATTAGACTTATCCAAGTGGGAGACTGTTGGATTAATGTCTAAGTCCATAACTATTTTGGTATGTACTTGACCCGATGGTGCATGGTCCTTTTGGGTTGCCTTCACCAAAGCAACTTGATAGGATGAATTATGGAGAGAAAAGATTAAATATGATTTATTAATATATTATGAGAATAATATATTAAAGGAGAAATCATATTGTTTAATTAATATTAGTCAAGAATTAATTAGTAATTAGTTTTGTTACTAAAAGAGATTAATTAAACTTAAGGGACTGGAATTGTAATTATAAGATAATTGCAATTTGGGCCATGGATTGCCTTATATTAAGGGGTGGATGAATTCTATGGGGAAACCCATGAGAAATCGTCCAAGGCCTTATGGAAAGGGGTCCATGGGTTGCTTAGGGCTTAAGCATCCAAATTAGGGTTTCCTTGTTAGATAACCCTAATAGCCTCATTATATATAAAACCCTTAAGGCTCAAAAATGTGGGAAAAAGCATCCTTCTAGGGTTTCACACGTTTTAGGGCAGCCTCCATCCTCTCTCCTCTTCATCCTCTTGCTCTTGGTGTTTGTGAACCATTAGAGGAGTGACATTTGTGACTCTAAGCTTTCTAAAGTCAATACAAGGAGGAATTGGATTGTTATTGCTACATAACAATCAAGGTAATGTCTTAAACCCATTCTTATGTTAATATGATTACTTGTATGCTAGAATTAGGGTTTATAGTCTTGGATAACTTGCATGTACAATAGAGAAACCTAGATCCAAGCATTAGGGTTTGTATGAGAACATAGGATGTTCTTATGACCAAAACCCATCAATGTCGGCATAATACCATTGGGTTGAGGCGGTACAACTTTGTATTGTAGGCCAACAACTCGGGGCAATCCAACCATGTACTGTAGGCACCGAGACAATCTATTCTCATGATTGTGGGCGTGGGGGCAAATCCAGTTTGATAACTATGGGCACAGGGGCAATCCAGTTTTATTGTGGGTCCGATGTGCATGCATTGTATATGTATTGTTGTGTGGGATATTTTGGGGGAACTCAGTAATTTTTGTCTTAGAGTTGTTGATTTCAATGTTTTCAGGTACTTCAGATGATCGGGGCAAGGTGAAGGCGTGATTGTATACATCTTCCTGTTTTTTTTTATGTTTGATAGATTGTCTGATACTTTGATTTCTTTATGGATTTGATTTGAAACCAATATATGCTTATATGATGGCTTATGAAATATCTTTTTTTCAATTGTCATGGTTTTTGGGAAGTTACATGAGGTTTCATGTTATTACAGCCTCCTGGAATTGGATCTACAAGGTACTTGAAACTTAAATGGCTTCCTTACTCAAGTACAGTATAGAATCAAGTAGCTTAGCAGCAGTGTACGATAAGATGTCAAATGTTGGCTTTAGATTATTAAATTAACCCAACCCCCTTGATATTCGAACTATCTAGATGCAACTTGCCAACAACCAATGTACAATCGAGACATTGATAGAAAATATACCTAACCAAGTAAGTAAAAACTGAATTAGCAAACAATAAGTTTAATAATTATAAGGTTTACTAAATAAACTCATTTGATCAATGGTCTACTACCAAGCAGGCTGATGATAGCTTCGGATCATCCGACATGTTTTGTATAAATAAATATGTTGGCATGATAGTCTAATCGGTTATGCATTAATATTAATATGTTACCGTTGAAAATAATTCAAATATTTATCTTTTTTTTTTAACTGACAAATCTAATATAATCTTAAACTAACACCTAATTTCATATATATCCACAACGGGACTTGAACCTTCGACCTCAAAGAGGAATGACAACACCTGATACCGCTGAACTAGAAACCTTTTGGTTTAAATATTTATCTAGGTCCGGAAAAATCTTAATATCCAAATATTTTATTATGTTTATTTTTTAAACATTCTAATTGGTTAGTATTAAGAATTAAGACTTCAATTTATAATTGGCTATAAGAGCGTGTGTGACACATAGCTTCTAGGAGCTTTTAGCTTCTAACCTTAAAAAAAAAAACATGAAAAAAGGTTTTGTACGACAGCATGAACTTTTAACTTTTGGGTTAAACAAAAAAATTTAAATCCAAAAGTTACTTCAATTAGCATTTAACAAAAAAGTCTTTTATATTTTAACAAATTGTCCTAAACACCATTTAAAATAAATAAATCATATCCCTACATTTGATAATTATCTTATAACTAAATATAAATATATTTTAGCAAGTATGATGTCTTTTTCTAAACAATCATATCAACGGATTTTATAATTATTTAATCTTCATCTAACAAAATAATAAATATTTATTATATGAATTTATAAACCAAAAATTAATATCATACAATAATATTGTTTTTATAGAGCGCCAAAACACTTGTAATATGTAAAAAAAATGTTTGGTCTGAATTCGTATAAAATTGAAAATTCCTGTTTATTTTATTTGTAAAACAATCATCATTTTTGTTATATTTGACGTACTAGCTGAAAAATTAATTGTTAGCTGACAGACTAGTTGATAGCAGAAAACTAGTTGCTATATGAAAAATTAGGCGATAACTGATAAAAAAATAACTTTTGATAAAAGTAGTTGATAAGCTAGCTGAAAGATATAAAATAATATAAAAATGCATTTAAAGGAATATGATTTTTATAACTAATTAAAGTTATATTTGGAAAAATATTTTTAAAAAAAAAACTCTGAAATTTTGTCTAAGTAACTTATTATAAAGGTAGCTTATAAACTAAAACTACTTTTGGCCTGCCAAAATAACAACTTAAAAAAACTCGAAAAATAAGTTAGTTTGCTTGCGAAACACAACCTTACTAATGTGGATAATTTTTTTTTACTTATCGAGAATCTTAATCGACGCACTTCGTACTAAATTTTGGATGGTTCTTTTTTACTTTTGATAAGTATAGTTTAGAAAAATTATTTTATCATCATTATATTTCAATTTTAGTGTATATCCATACATCATTTAATGTAATTTTATATATTTTAAAAGCTTTCAGTTAATTGTGTCGAATACTTTTGTACAAATAAAAGCTACAACTTTTAGCTACCAACTATCAGTTTTCAGTTTACAGCTACTGGCTTCTAGTTATTTTTAGCGAACACACCTCAAGTCTATGATAATTAACAAGTCGAAATTAGTTAACTAATATTCAATGTTTGGATTTAAAACTTGAACAAAAAAATAAAAACCTATAAATAATTTAAATGAAAATTTTATATATCGTAGAGAATAAATTATTTTAAACAATGTCAATATTTTAAAGGACAAACTGCAAGTAAGTCACTATATTGCCATAAAATTTTGATTTTGACATTAAGCTATTTTTTTCTTAATTATGTCACTATATTTATAATTTTGTTGCAATATCAACAAAATGATCGGTTCTCTTTGTTTTCTCGGTAACCACTTTTCCCAAATTGCAATACAACTACTAAGTTTACCAAAATTTCGATATTGACACCCAGTTTCAAAATTCAAGAAAGTCACTATATTACCACAAAATTTCGATTTTGACATCGAATTTTTCTTTTCTCAATTATGTCATTACATTTACAATTTTGTTGCAATGTTAACCAACTGACCGATTTAGGAGATATTATTATGGTTTAGAAGCTCGAGTTAGAAGCTTGAATTGCACAACAAATAAATGAAGATCGGTCAAATGGTTCAAACTCACTTACAAGTCAGCAAAAGAGCACAGTCACCATTTCAAGAGATGTTATTGTGGATTAGAAGCTTGATTTGTACAACAAATAAATGAAGACCATATAAGGTTGATTTAGTGGTTCAAACTCACTAAGCATCTCCTGGTACGACCTTGTAGGGGTAATATAATGACATTCTTGCAATTTAAAATTTGGTGTCAAAATTGAAATTTTGATAAACTTAATGACGTTATTGCAATTCGGGAAAGTGATTCTCTGGAGAATACAGAGAACCAGTCATTTGGTTGATATTATAGCAAAATAGTAAATATAGTGATATAATTTTAAAAAAATCAACCTTAAAATCAAAATTTTGTGGTAATATAATGACTTTATTACAATTTGGTCTATTTTAAATAACAAACATTGATGTTTAATGAAATATATGTATTTTTTTCTAAATTTATAATTTATTATTGTTATTATTATTATTATTATTATTATTATTATTATTATATAATGCAAGTTAAATAAAAAAATATGAGATTTTTTAAATTAATATGTGCGAGTTAATAAATAAAAAAATTAAAATTAATACGGTAAAAGATCAGATAGACATGATATTTTATATTCTCACATGTCCCTAAATGTTAGTGTGACGGAAATAGAGGCGAAGGGTTCATCAACGATGTTTGGAGGGGATTAGGGGCAGAACTTTCATCACCTCTATGTATAGAAGAATGGGGGCTCATTGGTGGTGCAAATGGTTCTCATCGATAACAGTTCAATGAATTGAACTGAAAACACATATCTTATGAGACTAGACTTGAATCAACATTGGTTGACATGAAGTCGGTGTCTTAACCTCTCAAAGATAGTTGCGATGGTAGGTTTCGTTTCTTTACTTGAATTTTTATTGTTATTATAGTTTCAATTATCTGATTTAGTATTTACTAATTTGATCTAATGTAAGCATTAATTTTACATTTATGACTTGTTATAACATTATAATTACATATTTTACTTGTAGTTATATTGTTAGCATCATAGTTTTTTTAATCCTCCTCTTTTTATTCACTTTTGTTTTTTCTATTTGCTGAAAGTCTCCTATGGAAACTTATCTACCCTTCCAAGGGAGGTAAGACTATTTACATCTAATCTCTCCATTACCGCATATTGGTTTATACCTTATGTGATTTGGGGATTGTTGTTATACCAAAAAAAACAAAATTGATCTAAATCAATCTTATTTCGATTCAAATTGGTTCGTGATTTGGTCCAATTTTGTTCAAATCCAACAAACTTGTCATTTTTTCCAATTTTCAAACTAGAAATGATGATATTTAGATTTATATTTTTCAGATAAAAACAAAACAAAGAAGGTATTCGGTCTATAATCCAACTCATTAGTTTTGTTGGGCGGAAGAAAGTTTCATTTGTCCGTAATTACATTTATCCCCCTTTTCGGAATTGTTAGATGCATATTCATACATCCTTTAGCATGTTTTTATTCGTTTTAGATTTTCCATTTTACATAAAGACATCATGAACTTTATACTTTTCATCATAAAGACATTATGTTTTTATTCATAGAGCTTGGAGGTCATGGAAGAAAGTCAAGAAACCAAGATCAATTCCCGGGCCTTACGCATTTGTATTTCTAAAGATCAATGACTACACAAAAGATTACACAACCCAAGTAAATTTACTCATGAAAGTTTACACGACCATGTAAAAATTGGAGTAGAAATAGCATATAAAGTGACATGAATGAATAAATTTTCTAAAACTATTTTTCATGACGAGATTCACATCTTTTGCATTGTTAGATGCATATTAATAGTCAGTATAATTCACCAACAAGAAGAAGGAAGAAAGAAAACAAAAGGACAAAGTTTCAACACTTTCCATAAAGCAAAAGAAAAATCAATCCATAAACTACTACCACTTCTACAGATCATAACGTAAATCAGAAATACAAATATAATAGACACCAAAAGTAATAAATAAAAAACAGATAATCCAAATACCATTTTTTTTTTTTAATCTTTTTTTGAAATTGAACCTGATATCCCAAAGAAGTACTATGAGAAACTAATAGCAAGCATTTTAAGGAAGATTGGAGTCGATGTCAAGAAAATCAACCCAAGGAGTCATCATCTGTGCCTGTTGAGTATCCGAACGTTGATTTGACCGATTTGCCCTTTGTCTTCCATTTCTACTGCTTCTTCTTCTAGTAGTCAAACCAATCTCCCTTGACCTGTTTTGACCTCCTCCTCTTGACCTAATCTCTGGCTCATGTGAAGAAGCTAAAAACCCAAACATATTCTCCCAATCATCCATCACCAAATTCCCATCAATTTCAGGAAAAATATTATCAAATTCGGTTTCAAAATTAGTCAAGAAGCTCATAAAATCCAAATCAATATCCCACATTGGACTCGCGAGTTCACTCAAACCTTCCAAAACTTGATCAATTGGCTCTTCATTATCATCAAACTCAAATTGCATATTGAAAATGTCACGATGTTCCATATCTTCCCTTAAAATCCTCCACTCAAGTTCCTTATCAGGGTCCACTTCTGTGGGTCGCACACACGGGTGATCACGCCTCGCGTGTTTCCTCAATTCTGAATAGTTTCCAGTGAAATCACAAGTTCCTGATGAACAAGTTCTTGTTTTCTTGTTCATGAAATGGCGTGCAGGGTCAACTACAATCCAGCCATTGATCTGACCTCTGCATAGAGGGCAAACAAGCTTTGATTGTTGTTGTTGTTGTAAGGAATTAGGGTTCATGTTCATGGTTGACTTTCGAAACTGGTCAAAGCAGTTTGAGTGGCGTGAGCTTGTGTCACACATGTATGGGCGACATCCTTTTTCACGAGAAGAACAAAGAAGAAGGACTGCATTGTGAGGGTGATCTATGCAAATAGGGCATCTAGCTTCTTCCCATTCTTTCTCGTTTCCAATTGGTGGAGAAGGGGATTTGGGTTTTGTTTTATCAGCTTTCTTGTAGCAAGGTGGATATGGTGATGCTCTAAACCTATCAAGAGATGAAGATCTTCGATCCTTGGGCATCTTGAAGCTTCTAGGAGTTTCTGGTTATGAAGAATGGAGAGAGAGAAAAAATGTAAGTAATTGATCTGATCAGTAACTGATTATATGAATTTGGTTATACAAAAATATCATAAACTCATTGGGAATGGTATCGGATTCCAATTCTTTTCTTTTATGAAAAAAGTAATGATTGCAAAACAAATCCATGCGCACAAATTAGACGGCGATAACTGCACATCAGAATCAGTCGTACAATAAGGTAACTTATGTGATTCCAACTGTACGTATTTGAAGCATGGAATTTAAGGTTCGAATTTGGGATTTTTGAGCTTAACAAGTTGAAATTTTGAGCCGATTTCGCTTAAATTCCAACTCAACGCCGTGGAAACAGAGTCGCAAAACAGAAGATTAGGGTTTCATGAACCAAAAACCTAGTTAAACGATTGTTCAAGCAATATCAGAAAAACACCTTTTCATAATCATATTTAAATTTTTTGAATTTTGAACTTTTAGCACGCCAAGAGAAAACTTAATCATAGATCAACGGATCATGTCAAAGAGAATCTAAACATCACCAAACAAAACCTAATTAAGACGAATGCTATGTATTTGAGTAATTAAAATATTTGAAACATTGATCGGCGTTTAATTGATGAAGGTAGGCAGTAGAAATCAAACCTGGCTGCTAATCGAGGAACCGAATTTGGAGATTTGGTGAAGAAGTTTCTAGTTTTTGCAGCCTCGTGGACTCCTTACAGTGCCTATGCGACATGAATGAACTGTATTTGTTTGGGAAGAGAAGGGTGTTCGGTGTGAATTTACTATAATAACCGTATAGAAAAGTATGCCGCCCCGTCAGCCACGCCTTTTTGGGGCGGTCAATATCGTCAATCGTCATCATCACTCATCCATTCGCATTTTGGTTTTGGGCTGTTGGTGTCCTAAAGGCTAACCCTACTGGCCCAAACCCTAATGTATATTAACCTTATTACTAGGGTATATGTTTGCCGTGAGATTGTGATATTGTTGTTGCCTATATGGTATATCTGCTAATAGAAAACATACAAAGGTTGTAATATATAATTTATAAAAAAAAAAAAACTAAAAAACCATAAAACAATAAGATGTAAGAAGTATTAAAAACGGTTGATGACCTAGGAATGTAAAAAACTTTAGTATTTATTCACATTTAGATAACCATGTTTTTTTTTTTTTTTTTTTTCCGTAAATAACCATTAAACTTGTTTGGTTGTTCAAAATTGGGTAATAAACAAGTTTACTGGTCAAATGTGTACAAAAAAATATTGTTAGTGGGTTATAGATCTAGGTCAATGGATAATTAGGTTAGGTTTGGGCCAACCCAGTTCAAGCCCAACTAGTTGTGGGCTAGGCGGTGATATTAGGCCTTTAAAGCACATACAACCTAGCCCCTTAAGCTCCTACAACTTATCCACTGACTAGTTGGCCTAACTGAGCTGACCCAAGATCCGACCATCTCCTGATACACGTTGATCTAACTTGATTGTCAAAACTTGCTCCTGGGTTACAGTCCTAGAGGTGGTCTAATGGTTTTGTTCTCTAATGACATCTAGGAATCAAGTCGGAAACTCATTAACGACATCTACTTTAAATCTACAATCCAGATCTGACACTAAAGACATGATGTCTCGATTCCACGTCATATCAGTGTGTCTTATGATTATTTTCACTTAGCATAAAAAACCTAATATTACCAAAACGGGTAAGGAGCTTTGGTTTTTGTTTCGATTTAGGTAACCATGTTTTCTTCGTACACATTTGGCCAATAAACTTGTTTTCCATGTTCATAATAAGGTAATATGACCAACATTACCAGTTATATTACCCTATTTTGAACAAGTCAAACAAGTTTTATGGTCAAACATGTACGAAAAAAATACGGTTACCTAAATGTGATCAAACACCAAAGTTCGTTACCCTCCTAGGTCATTAGCCCTATTAAAAAAAACTAAGTTCTAGAAAGCTTTTGTATAAAGCTTGGACAAAAGCATCATAATTTTTTAAATTGGGGGAAAATGTGAATGTTTGTACACAAAAACGAAAAAAAAAAATCATATTTTGCTGAAAATTATAATAAAACAAAATTTTGGTCGGATTTGGATATGTGGCAAACTTGGTCTGTAAAACAATAAGTTGTAAAAAAAACTTTGAAAAAAACAAAGTTTTAAAGTTGTTTTGTTAAAAGTTGTGGAAAAATTATAGATTTTTTTTAGAATTTTGATTAAAATAATAAAAAGGAGAAGGTTGCCTCTCATAATTCTGTTGAGCATAATACTGTTAAGCAGGTGAAGAAGCTGAATGTACATGCTGTTAGAAATTCTAATTCGTATGCAAATGTCTTAAAGGGTCAGGGGGTTGTGAAAACTAATAAAGGCTCAGTTCTTGAATGTATTTTACAAGGATATGAGATCGATAACTAGTTGTCATTGAAAGTATTAGTTTTTGGCAAGCTATAGGATATTATATTGATTCCTAAGTTGTGTATTCTCTTGAAAGAAGAAGGTTTTCCGGAAATTATCGTTAAGTATGTTGCTAGTGGTTGGATCTATATTTCTTTTGTATCAGAAGTTGCTTGTACACGGTCTAAGAAATCTGAGGCAATTAAGGCTTCATTCTCAGTTTTTATACTGGTTGTTAATGTTTTTTTTGTTAAAGAACGTGCTATTTGGTTGGAGCTGGTGGGTTTACCATGTTATGTTTGGAATGATGTTACGGTTAAAAAGTTGGCTTTTATGTGGGGGTGAGGTTTGTTTTATTGAAGAGGATGGTGATGCTCGTTTGGTGGTTAAATGTGTGTGTATTAAGGCTGCGGAACCTTTTTTTATACAAGATATGATTAAAGTGGTTGCTCAAGATGTTGAGTATGGAGTGGTGGTGCATGAAATTTCAAATTGGGAACCAAATATTATGGAGGATGGAGAAATAGGGTCGGACATTCCAGACCTGTCAGGGGGAGAGGAAGAAGATGCTTGTTTCGAGGACGATGTGAATGATTTTATTGATGTAGAATGGCGATAAGGTTGATGAGAGGCAAGATAACTATTTTAACATGGATAATACACCTATTAATGGTGTTAGAGGAGATGGATTTGTTGATAGAAAAGGAAGATTTTTCCAAACAAATGATCAAACAAAAGGTGATGGAGCTATGGATGAGGGGTCTTTTATGCCTAATGTTGTTGTCATGAGAGGTGTCGTTGAAAATAATTGTAACTCGGTGGTGCCTTCTCCAGTTATGGAGGATGGTTGTGACCTGCAGGGTGATTCGACCCATTTGGTAGCTAATATGGAGGGGGAGGGGGCAGCCAAATCACCATCACAACCTCCCGGTTATAGAAGAGATCAATCTTATATGTCTTAGGGATCTTCTAAGATTTTTAAAAAGAAAGTCTCGGTAGTTGTTGATGATATAGAAGATGTGTTTGTGACATCCCCAATTTCACAGCCAGAAAAGACCTATTTGTTTATGCTTGTTTTTAAAATCAGAGTACTCTTTTAAATAAAACAGTTGCGGAATTTGTTCCCAAAACAAGATATGATAATAACTTATCAAAACATTTCTCAAAGAGAATGTATTTTCATTTAATAATAAAACATCGGGATGTCATGTTCCGATACAGACATATAAGTATAAACAGAACTTACATTTAATTACACAATTGATTTATATCTCCTTTAAATCTCTCTGTGAAATATGTCTTCGTATTAATACTTGTGATACAAAGAAAACTGAGTGTGTCAGGCTTGGGAGTCTGGTGAGCATATATATGGTTTTCATCCCACAATGTTATATCATATATTTATAAATATAAAACATTCAAACTTGTACAATTTCACCATATAAAGGCAACTCTTATCCCACCCCATCGATCCTCACAACGACACGATATAAACTCTCGTATCTAAAATTTTCCTCTTTACCTGATCCCTACTCACGGATCTAAAACTAACCTTTTTCACCTGATCCATACTCACGGATCTAAAACTACCTGATCCATACTCACGGATCTAAAACTAACCTCCTGATCTGATCCATACTCCTGAATCAATAATTCTACCCAATCCATACTCCCGGAATAAGGACAATTAACTATACCCTAATCATGATCTGATCCATACTCCCGGATCAATAACTGTGCCCAATCCATACTCCCGGACTAGGGACAGTTAACTTAGTCTTAATCCATACTCCCGGACTAATAACAAGTTTTATCTCTTTACCTAATCCATACTCCCGGATCTAAAACTAACCTCTTGGTCTAATCTATACTCCGCTGAATAACTAGATCAACAACAACAACATCGGGGCCTCTCATCTGTTTATCACACATCAACTATCTACCCATGTTCTACCCAACATATTAGTAGATAAAAATATATATTTTTATACATAGTTTAAAACCTGTATAGCATTCTCATTGAATACCTATTCCACATAATAGATGAGGCACACCCACATAACACGTATTTCATAGAGAATAAATCAGATCTATGAGATAGAAGAAAGTGAATATACATTCACGCATGTAACAACAAAATATACACATAAAACGTATTTTATATTAAATACTTAATAATTATGCGTTAGAAGAAAGTAACCACACACTCACTTGATTAGAAGATGATCAGACAACACTACGACTTGTAGAAGTAGTATTCTTCGATAGATTTGGAAGATCTTCACAAAAACCGGGCTCCTTGCGGGCAGAGCTTCGACTCGGGAATCACACTTCTCGGGATCTTCGGGGTCTCTTGACTTGCTTTGGGGCTCGGGAATGATACCGGGGCTTCGGGATATTTCTTGCACGAAAAACGATGCAAAAAAGCAAGAAAAAGGGAAGAAATGAGCAAAGAAGTCGGTTGCCCTCGACACCCTTTTATAGGGGGCTGAAACACGAATTACGCTGGGCGTAATTCTAAATTATGCTGTACGTAATGGGGATAAGAACGCTGACTGCACCCCCCCTTTCCGGATAATATCGAATTTATATTTAAATTAAATATCGAAAATATTTAATAAACTTCAAAAATTCATATATTCCTCATACAAACTCCGTTTTCAACGTTCTTTATATCCCCGCGTAGGTGAGACTACGCTCTACAACTTTTGTTTAGACTCCGTCGGCTAATTTTGAATTTATTTTTATTATTTATTTTTAGTAGGCCGGGACAAGAAAACTCCGTTATAAAATCATACCTTCTTCATCTGACGTCCGTTTTCGCCTATCTTTTTATCGTTTTACTAAAATTAATGAGATCTTCGATTCTCATTTAGATTGTTTCGATTAAAAACCGCTCGATCTTAAATCGAGTATTCGGGCTGCATGCCGCTAAGTCGAAACTTAGAAAAATCATAACTTCTTCATACGAAGTCAGATTTGGACGTTCTTTTTATGCACGCTCATGGTTTAACGAACTCTATGACTTTCATTTAGATTTCTAAGGCTAAATATCACTCTAATGTAAATTCAATTTTTTTACGTCATTCAGCGTCGTGCCGGTTCTGCCGTGAAACTTCGACAGGTCATAACTTCTTCGTTATAACTCGAATTTTGGCGTTCTTTATATGCACGGAAACCTTGTAACATATAGTATAAGTAGTATAGATTATTCATTCTAAATAATATTTCATCAAAAATTCATTTTTGACGCCTATCGTCTCTAAATTGACTAGCCCGGATCTACGGGCGTTACAATTATCTCCCCCTTAGGATGATTATGTCCCAGAATCATCAACGAAAATAGAACTTGTATAATGATTCTATACGCTATCTCTTCATCCTAGGTAATAACCGTAATTTCTATGTTTCCTCGAAAGAGTATTTAACTCTATGGCTTTCTTGACCGCAGAAGATGCCCAATCTTGCATCTGCTTATCGTACTATGTTGTACTTTCAATAGTAACCTTCAAGTTACCAAATAAGTCCTTATTGTGGACTCCTTCTTCTTCTCAGGATAATTACTTTCATTTATCTATTGTAACAAACCGATGGGTCGATCGTGCTCTATTTCAGCATGTAGCATTTCTACCTGCAAACCTCTTTTAACAACGAGCGCGACACTATCAATCGCATTAACTTCAACCTTCTGACTTAAGTCAGATGTTACATCTAACTTGGTCCTCTAGACCACGTAACATACTCCTCGTAGTCGAACTCAAATTTAAATATGACCACTAGGGTCGGAACAAGAACCATATTACTAGTCATTACCGAAACAATGGTAATGACATACCAGAATAAAGTGGAATCAATTACTAGCTTCTTGGTAACCTTGTGACTTTCCCTGATCCAAGTGCGAGTCCTGTGCTTCCGGTAGTATATGCATCTTCTACCTTTCGTACCTACTCATACTCGTCCCAAGTATTGTCCCGTAGTCGACCAAGTCACCATACAAGAAAATCAGACAATCATTCAACACATCAGTTAGCGAAACTAGGGTTTATATTAATTCCTTGAAATGATTACACAAAGGCTCAAGTTCACCCTATACTACTCCTCCAGTAGGCTACACTTCCTGATACATACTTTATATATTGACATGAAGTCTTCATCCTTGAATCCTCGCCTTGTTTTCTGCTTCGTCGAGCATGTGGAATGCTCTTGGCTTTGGTGGTGCATTTGGCTTTATAGCCTCTTCTCTTCTTGGGCAGTTTTGCTTGAAGTGTCCTTCTTCACCACACTTAAAGCAGGCTTCTCTTTTGTTTGGGCATTTGCTGGCGTAATGACCAGTCTTCCCGCATTTGAAGCAGGTCATTTCTTTAGAGCATTCCCCAATGTGCTTCCTTTTGCACTTGTCACACCATTGTGCTCCTTCTTCGAGCTTCTTCGAATCAGACTTCGAAAATTTTCTTTTCTCATTAGAACCTGAAGTTCCTTTTAACTTTCTCTTCTCGCCAACTTCAACCTTACTGTCAATCCTCCCCTTGATCATATTCTCAACAGACTTGGTAGCCCAAATAGCTGCCTCTAGAGTAGGTGCCTGACGTATTGGCACCGCATACTCCCAAGGGAGTCCCTTTGCGTACCAGTTGACTTTTGTCAGTTCGTCTAGGATGATGCGCAAAGCAAACTCCATATTGTCTGTGAAGGCATTAGTGTATTCATCCACTGACATGCTGCCTTTTTTCAATATCAGAAATTTGTTCTCCAACTCTAGCAGGTTTTGGGCCGAGCAGAACTTGCGCTTGAATTGCACCAAGAACTCTACCCAAGACAGTTGCAATGGCTTGTTAGGGCTTAGGATCTTCCCTAGAGTGTTCCACCATCGAACGGCTCCACCTCGGAACTGACGCACTACATAGATAGTCTGTAACCTGCCTCTGCAGCCACAAGTCATGAAGGCTAGCTCCATTTCCAATATCTAATCCATAAGTCCGATCGGATCTTCCTTTCCAGTGAAGGTCGATGGTTTGCAAGTCAGAAAATCCTTATACTTGCATCTCATTCCATCATTCCTTCCATTCTGGTTGTTTTGCCTAACTATCGGTGGGTTGGCTTGACCAACAGATCCACTAAAGTTTCCACCTTCCGAGTGCCCTTCATTCACTTCGGGCTCTTCCACTTGAATTAACAGTTCTTCAAGATTCTGTTGAAGCAGACGTCTTGTTTCATCCATCTGACGATCCAACATCGTCTGAATCATCAATTGTACACCGGCCATTGTTATCGGCTCAGGTGCTGCTGCTATGACAGGTATTTGCTCAATCACTGGTGGTTGATTCCTGTTTTCATCAGCATTTCCAACTCCACTTCTTGTTCTCACCATTTTTGATCTATACACCGAATAAGGTGAAATTAGATCCTTATTCATGATATATATTCAAATCATCCTTATCACTCCGAAACATTTACATGCTAGTTCTAATATCGTAGACATACACTTAGAATCCTAAACACATAAGGTTTCCAGATCCGGTGGGCAACAGACCATAGATCCGAACAAATAATAGCACCAATATAGCTATCACACAAAACATTTAGCACATAAAAGCATTTTAGGCATCATTCCTAAAATAAACTAGTGCTTGTGTCAATTTAGGTGTACTACCTAACATATTTTAGCCACATTGCTCACAATCATTACTTAGCATTCTAAGTTTAAGTCTAGAAATTTCCTACAAATTCCTAGTTCGCTTAAACTAATGCTCTGATACCAACCGTGACATCCCCAATTTCACGGCCAGAAAAGACCGATTTGTTTATGCTTGTTTTTAAAATCAGAGTACTCTTTTAAAGAAAACAGTTGCGGAATTTGTTCCCAAAACACGATATGATAATAACTTATCAAAACATTTCTCGAAGAGAATGTATTTTCATTTAATAATAAAACCTTGGGATGTCATGTTCCGATACAGACATATAAGTATAAACAGAACTTACATTTAATTACACAATTGATTTATATCTCCTTTAAATCTCTCTATGAAATATGTCTTCGTATTAATACCTGTGATACAAAGAAAACTGAGTGGGTCAGGCTTGGGAGCCTGGTGAGCATATAGGGTTTTCATCCCACAATGTTATATCATATATTTATAAATATAGAACATTCAAACTTGTACAATTTCACCATATAAAGGCAACTCTTATCCCACCCCATCAATCCTCACAACGACACGATCTAAACTCTCGTATCTAAAATTTTCCTCTTTACCTGATCTGTAATGCCCGTAGATCCGGGCAAGTCAATTTAGAGGCAATATGGGTCGAAAACGACTTTTTGGCAAAAGATTATTTAGAATAAATAATTTTAACCAAGTTATAGTATATATCACAAGGTTTCCGTACATATAAAGAACGTCGAAATCTGAGTTATAACGAAGAAGTTATGATCCGTCGAAGTTTTACGGCAAAACCGGCACGGCACCGGGAAGCGTAAAAAGTGAATTTATGATAGAAGACTTTTTAGCCTTAGTTGACTAAACCAAAGTCGTAGAGTATGTTAAAATGAGAAAATCCATAAAAAGAACGCCCAAATCTGACTTCGTATGAGGAAGTTATGATTTTTCAAAGTTTCAGCTTAGTAGTGTACAGCCCGAAACTCGAATTTTAGTTCGAGCGGTTTTTGGCTTACGCGGCCTAAATGAGAGTTAAAGATATCAATAATAGGAACTCAACAGTAAAAAGATGGACGAAAACGGAGTTCGTATGAAAGAGTTACGAATTCTTCGCGGTCATTTAACAGTTTAAACGCCTCCTACTGTTAAATTTATGATCGGTCGAGAATTAGCCGACGGAGCCAAAATGAAAGTTGTAGATATTATTTTTACCTACGCATGGATATAAAGAACGTCTAAAACGGAGATAGTATGAGATAGATATAGACGAAGCTTAGTCGCTACTTTTCGAGCGCGGCGAATTCGATACAGTTTTGTAAATCCGAAATAGAATGAGAATTAGCCAACGAGGTCTAAATGAGAGTTGAAGATCTCATTAATAGGAACTCAACAGTAAAAAGACAGACAAAAATGGAGCTCGTATGCGAAAGTTATGGACGAAGCTTAGTCCTTACTTTTCGAGCGCGGCGAATTCGATACAGTTTTGTAAATCCGAGATAGAATGAGAATTAGCTAACGAGGTCTAAACGAAAGTTGAAGATCTCATTAATAGGATCTCAACGGTAAAAAGACAGACAAAAACGGAGCTCGTATGCAAAAGTTACGGACGAAGCTTGGAGGCTACTTTACTATAAAACTCTTATAAATACAAGGGTGAACTCCTCATATTTTCTTCACACCATAAGCCTCTCTTTCTCTCTCTAACTTCTCTCTAGCCTCCCTAAACCCCTCCCAAGTCTACGGAACCTCCCTAGCACGAGAAGAAAGCCCTGGAGCGCCCGACGGCTCCGAGAAGAAAAGCTTTCGGCTTGGAAACGCTGCTCCAGCGAAGCCCGGTTTTTAATAAAAACTCGCTGTAAGTGAGCTACGCCTATACTATATTTAATATAGATTTTATTTAATTATAGTAACATTATTAGGACCTTAAAATAATTATTTGGGCTATTATTATGAGTTATATTGAGTGTTATTTAACGCTTATATAATAGTAATAATAGCTAGACTATTAATTAGTCGTGGTTAACGTTAAAAACTAAACCCTAGTGGTATTGATACTAGGTTTTGTCGAGGAAAATTGTTTTGAGATAACGAAGTGCTGTCTGAGTTCGGAATCACCACCTAATCAGGTGAGTGCATAGTCCCTTTCATCTTACACATAGATATGAAGTATTTAATATAAACTACGTGCTAGGTGTGCATATTATCTGAATACTTGCTGTCTATGTTGGATGAACATTTTATACATGTTTTAAAGGATTTAAACTGTATACATATTTTATATATACGAATATGTGGGGTATGATGATGGGTAGATAGATGATGAGAGATAGAAGATGACGTGAGTATACATTGGCAGCTATAGACTTAGTGCCTATGGGACAAACACCGGTAGCTATGGACTTAGTACATGTCAGATGTTGGTAGCTATGGATTTAGTACCTGTTAGAAATTGGTAGCTATGGACTTAGTACCTATTAGTTAGACACTGGTAGCTATGGATTTAGTACCTGTAGGAATTGGTAGCTATGGACTTAGTACCTGTTGAACGCTGGTAGCTATGGATTTAGTACCCGATGAGTAGGATATAGCAGCTATGGAATTAGTCCTTTACGAACTAACATCGGCAGCTATGAATTTAGTGCCAGTCCTATAACCCTGGAAGTAAGGGACTTAACAATAAACAAATGCAGGATAGACGACTCTTAGGTTAAATCCTTAAGAGTAAAGAAGATAACAGGGGATGGGTAATGGGGTTAATTGTTTGATGATTAAACATAACAATTATATTATTGTTGGTTGAAAACCCTATGTACTCACCAGGTTTCCCAACCTGACCCACTCAGTTTATGTATATCACAGGTGTTGATATGAAGTCACTTTACACTGAGAGATTTAAAGAGATGTAGATCACTAGTGTAAATAAATGTAAGTTCTGTTTATGCTTATGTTTCTGTATTAACGATGACATCCCAAACGTTTTAAGATGAATAAAAATACGTTTCTTCGAAAATGTTTTGATAACGTATTTATCGTGTTTTCCTGGGAACAAATTCTGCAACCTTTTTATAAAATGAAGTACTCTGATTTTTATAAAGCATAAACAAAATCGGTCTTTTCTGGCCGTGATTTTGGGGATGTCACATGATCCCTACTCACGCATCTAAAACTAACCTTTTTCACCTGATCCATACTCACGGATCTAAAACTACCTGATCCATACTCACGGATCTAAAACTAACCTCCTTATCTGATCCATACTCCCGGATCAATAATTGTACTCAATCCATACTCCCGGAATAAGGACAATTAACTATACCCTAATCATGATCTGATCCATACTCCCGAATCAATAACTGTGCCCAATCCATACTCCCGGACTAGGGACAATTAACTTAGTCTTAATCCATACTCCCGGACTAATAACAAGTTTTATCTCTTTACCTGATCCATACTCCCGGATCTAAAACTAACCTCTTGGTCTAATCTATACTCCGCTGAATAACTAGATCAACAACAACAACATCGGGGCCTCTCATCTGTTTATCACACATCAACTATCTACCCATGTTCTACCCAACATATTAGTAGATAAAAATATATATTTTTATACATAGTTTAAAACCTGTATAACATTCTCATTGAATACCTATTCCACATAATAGATGAGGCACACCCACATAACACGTATTTCATAGAGAATAAATCAGATCTATGAGATAGAAGAAAGTGAATATACATTCATGCATGTAACAACAAAATATACACATAAAACGTATTTTATATTAAATACTTAATAATTATGCGTTAGAAGAAAGTAACCACACACTCACTTGATTAGAAGATGATCGGACAACACTACGACTTGTAGAAGTAGTATTCTTCGGTAGATCTGGAAAATCTTCACAAAAACCGGGCTCCTCGCGGGCAGAGCTTCGGCTCGGGAATCACACTTCTCGGGATCTTCGGGGCCTCGGGAATGATACCGGGGCTTCGGGATATTTCTTGCACGAAAAACGATGCAAAAACGCGAGAAAAAGGGAAGAAATGAGCAAAGAAGTCGGTTGCCCTCGACACCCTTTTATAGGGGGCTGAAACACGAATTACACTGGGCGTAATTCTAAATTACGTTGGGCGTAATGGGGATAAGAACGCTGACTCCCCCCCCCCCCCCCTTCCGGATAATACCGAATTTATATTTAAATTAAATATCGAAAATATTTAATAAACTTCAAAAATTCATATCTTCCTCATACGAACTCCGTTTTTGACGTTCTTTATATCCCCACGTAGGTAAGACTACGCTCTAAAACTTTCGTTTAGACTCCATCGGCTAATTTTGAATTTATTTTTATTATTTATTTTTAGTAGGCCGGGACAAGAAAACTCCGTTATAAAATCATACCTTCTTCATCTGACGTCCGTTTTCGCCTATCTTTTTATCGTTTTACTAAAATTAATGAGATCTTCGATTCTCATTTAGATTGTTTCGATTAAAAACCGCTCGATCTCAAATCGAGTATTCGGGCTGCATACCGCTAAGTCGAAACTTAGAAAAATCATAACTTCCTCATACGAAGTCAGATTTGGACGTTCTTTTTATGCACGCTCATGGTTTAACGAAATCTACGACTTTCATTTAGATTTCTAAGGCTAAATATCACTCTAATGTAAATTCAATTTTTTTACGTCATTCAGCGTCGTGCCGGTTCTGCCGTGAAACTTCGACAGGTCATAACTTCTTCGTTATAACTCGGATTTTGACGTTCTTTATATGCACGGAAACCTTGTAACATATAGTATAACTTAGTTAAGATTATTCATTCTAAATAATATTTCATCAAAAATTCATTTTTGACGCCTATCGTCTCTAAATTGACTAGCCCGGATCTACAGGCGTTGCAGTGTTGAAGCAGTATTTTTAAATGGATGGCCTCCTCAGGTATGATATGGAGACTAATAAGGAATGGATTAAAAATATTTGATCTAGTATTGGTGTGGTCAAGGTGGATCAATGAAGTGCCTTTCTTTAGATATATGTGGTACCCGTTCTTTTTTTAAAATAAATTAGGTTAAGGCACTTTGTTTGCAGTCTGGAGTTTCTTTTTTGGGTTTGCAAGAAACGATAATGATGCAAGTTGATCTCTTCAAGATCCGAAGTATGTGGGGGTACTTATAGATTCGATTTTGCTAGTAGTAGTGCTCGGGGTTGATCGGTTGGTATTCTTTTCTATGTAGGACCCGAATGTGTTTACTAAAAGCAGTTTCACTTGCACTAGTAATGTGGCTATTATGGGAGGCGTGTGGATTCCATTTAATATTAACTGTTTTGTGGTTAATATTTATGCTCCTCACGATGTAGTGGGAAAATAACATCTTTGGGGGTATCTTTCGGCGTTCGTGAGAAGGAATGGAGGAACGATGTCTTTTTTGGTGATTTTAATGTTGTTAGGGTGGCGAGTGAAAGGTTTGGTTCTGTTTTTTGCTCTACTTTTGCTCAGTACTTTAACGAGTTCATTGAAGATGTTGGTCTTATTGATGTGCCTATGGTTGGAAAGCGGTCTACTAGAGTTGATTCCATAAGTACTAAACTTAGCAAGCTTGATCGATTCTTGGTCTCAGATGTGGTTTATGATTACTTTGATCATCTTCAGGTCTCGGTGTTGGATAGGAAATTCTCCGATCATTGCCCTATCCTACTTCATTCTAATACTATTGATTTTGGCCCTTCTCCTTTTAAATTCTTCAATTATTGGCTTTCTTTGGAGGGTTTTTGAAGATGTGGCTAAGGGAGATGTGGCTGATTTTATTAGTGACCCGCCTTAGAGTAAGTTTGTTGTTTTAAAAAACAAGCTTAAGTTTATTAAAGATAGGATTCGGTCTTGGAATTAGCTGCACATCTTTCTTCAACTCAGTTATTGGGGAATTAGTATAGATTGGCAACTTTATTGATGATGGTCAATCTAGTGATGACCTTATTTGTGAAAGAAGAGGAATTCTTGGAAATTTGGTGAATTTAGAGAAAGTCAGATCTCTGGATGTTGCTCAAAAGGTTAAATCTACTTGGGTTGTCGAGGGAGATGAAAATTATGCGTTCTTTCATGCATTACTGAAAAAAAAAACAGAAGGCAGTTGATGATTAGAGGGGTTACTATTGACGGGGAGTGGATTTCGGAGCCTGCTAGTATTAAGACGGCTTTTTTCGATTTTTATGCAGGTAAGTTTCAGCCTTTTCTTGGTGTTAGTTTCGATCGTCAAAGTCCTAGATTCAAGTCGTTTGATCCTAGGGTTGCTTCTTCTATTGAGGTGGGGTTCACGGCTGAAGAGATTAAGAATGAAATCTGGGGATTATGGTGTAGATCATTCCCCTAGTCTGGATGGTTTTACATTTTGTTTTCTCAGACACTTCTGGGACATCCTTGTAGACAATGTTATTGCTTTTGTGCAAGAGTTTTTTGCCAAACCGGTTTTCCGAAGGGGTGTAATTCATCCTTTATTACTTTGATCCCCAAATCCGATAACCCTCTTTGTATCAAGGATTATCACCCTATTAGTCTTATTGGGTTGCTATTTAAGATTATATAAAAAATTTTGACTAATAGGTTGGCTCTTGTTCTTCATGATATTATTGGGTTAGAGCAATCGGCTTTTTCTTAAGTCCCATCAAATTCTCGATGGGTCGTTGATGGTTAATGAGCTGGTGAGGTGGTTTAAAAAGAAAAAGAAAATCTTATGATGCTTAAAGTTGATTTTGAAAAAGCTTGTGATTCTGTGAGCTGGGAGTATTTAGATAAGGTCATGGGGTTTCTTGGTTTTTGTGAGAAATGGAGATCCTGGATTCATGGCTTGTGCTCTAATGCTAGATCTTTGGTGTTGATCAATGGGAGCCACACTGATGAGTTTCATATTTTTAGAGGTCTTAAACAAGGAGATCCCCTTTCTCCTTTTTTATTTAGCATAGCTATGGAAGGGCTTCATATTGCCTTAGAGGATGTGATTGTTGAATGGGTGTTTCGGGGTGCTCCTATGGGTTCTGATGAGGTCCACATTTCTCATTTGTTTTATGTAGATGACACGATTTTTCTAGGGGAGTGGGATGTCTCTAATATTCAAAACTTGACTCATTTTTTGAGGTGCTTTTATTTGGTGTCGGGCCTTAATCTCAATCTTAATAAATCAAATCTTTATGGGGGTAGGGGTTAACCCAGTGGAGATTGCTACTTTAGCTTCTTATACCGGTTGTTCAGCTGGAACTCTTCCGTTTGTTTATCTTGGTATTCCGGTTGGAGAATCTATGGTTCGTCTTAAAGGTTGGCAGATTATCATCATCCGTTGGAGGCCGTCTGACTCTTATTAAGTCGGTCCATGGGAGTTAGGGTATTTACTTCTTCTCTCTGTTTCGTCTTCCTACAACTGTTTGTTACTCTCTAGAGGCTCCAAGGGCTCGGGTTTCTTGGGGAGTGGATGATTGTCAACATCGTATTCATTGGGTTAATTGGAAGTTGATCATGAACTCATATTCTCATGGAGGTCTTGGGGTTGGTATTTTGGATGCTTTTAACCTTGGTCTTCTTTATAAATGGAAGTGGTAGTTTCTTAATGACAAAGGATCTCTTTGAATTAAAACTGTCATATTTTTTCATGGGAAAGGTGGTGGCTTTTCAGATGATTCGAGAATTGGAAGTGGAGGGGGTGTTTGGTAAAAGATTGTAAGATCCATTAATCATATTCATGAGAATGGTTGTATCCCTCCTAATTTCATGCATAGAGTGGTGGGGAATGGGACCCAAACGAGATTCTGGAAGGATGTTTGGTGCTTGGATATTCCTCTTAAGAAGTGGTTCGGGATGCTCTTTACTTTGGCCTTTAATCAAGATGCTCGGGTTAGTGACTATTAGGATTCGGGGGGCTGGAATTTTCATTGGCGTCAGGGAATTAGAGGAGGTGTTGAATCGACCCAATTTGATGATCTTGTGGAGATTTTATATCCTATTTGTATAGGGGAGATGCCAAATAAGTGGTATTGGGAGCTTGACCCATTAGGTATTTTTACTATTAAATCAGCAAGGCACTGGGTAGATGATATGACGCTTCCTATGGGTAGTACGCCTACTCGGTGGAACCCTTTTCTCCCTATTAAAATTAACATTTTCTTATGGAGTGTGCTTTTGGATCACATTCCGGTTAGAACTAAATTGGTGGAAAGAGGGGGTGGTGATAGATTCCTTAATGTGTCCCATGTGCCATAATTCTCAAGAAAGTGTGAACCATTTGTTGCAACAATGTTCGGTTGCTGATCAGGTTTGGAGTCGAGTTGGGCAGCGACTTCAGTTAGACTTTCCTGTGTTTTCATATATCTATGACGTGGTGGATTGGGTGGATTCTAGATCGACCCTTCATATGGAGCGCTCGATTGTTGAGGCAGTGTTCATGGTGGTCATATGAGTGCTTCGGACGTTTCGTAATTCTTTACTTTTTAGTAGTAATAAGCCTAGAAAATATAGGCTCTTTGATTCTGTTGTGGATCTTTCTTTTCGGTGGTTTTTGTTTTGAAATTCTAAGGCTCGGGTTAACTGGATGATGTGGTTACAAATCCAATCCAGCCTTAATTTGTTCTTTTCTCTAGCTCCTTGCTAGAGGTTTTTTTTAATATATGATGCTGTTTTTCTGATAATAATAATGAAAATAATAATAATAATAATAATAATAATAATAATAATAATAATAATAATAAAGGTGAGTGTTTGAAGAAAAAAACACTGACAAAATACTTTGTGTAAAAACTATAAAAACAAAAGTTTGTTTACATTTGGATTTAGGACAACTTTGGACGGGTGCTTTGGCCTGAAACTAAAAAAAGGATAAAGATTTAGGAAAATGACTCTTAAAGGTAACTAATTGTTGCGTTTGTTCTCATTTGGTCCCTTTCCTTTTTTTGTACTTAATATACCATCGAACTTGTTGTTTGAGTTCACCATAACCCTTTGACCTGTGATAGCCGGTCAAAGGGTTATGGTGAACACAAACAATAAGTTCGATGGTATATTGAGTACAAAAAAAAAGGAAAGGGACCAAATGAGAACAAATGCAACATTTAGTTACCCTCCTGATTCATTTTCGATTTACTCATGTACAGTAAAGCCCACACCATCTCCTGCTGATATTAATGACTTTATGAGATTCATTCTTGCTTCTCTTCAAAACATAACCCACGAAAGAACATTATTCATACACGTACAACTTTTTAATGCACTTGAATATTTATTAGGGAAATCTTGTCTAAGCAGGTGCATTTCATGACTACTGTTACATTTTCAATCAAATGATTTATCGTTTCATGGATTCTAGACAAGTCTACAAATGAGTGGAATCGCAAGTGCTATGATTTTTAATTTACTTAGCTTTAAGATCGAATGCATGGGATAAGATATAACATCAATATGTACAATATCATGCAACTTTTGCAGACACATCACCATAATATACCTTGAGGTAAACGTTTATGCTGATAAGGTAACATAAGTATACCTCTCATACACAGTCATATCCTTTTGCAGAGAGGTGTTGACAACTAACCATAATAAGCATACCATAGACCATGTTTTAACAAAGTTACCCTTTCGAAACGTTCTTCATATAAGTTATGGCCAAAGAATGTTGAAGTCTTTGATAATTTTGCAACTTTAATTTCAATTAACTTTTTAGGGAAAATGACTCAGGAGGGTAACCAACTGTTGTGTTTGTTCTCATGTGGTCCCTTTCCTTTTTTTTTTGTACCACTTGTTTTTTGTGTTCACGATAACCCTTTGACCGGCTATCACATGTCAAAAGGGTTATGGTGAACACAAACAACAAGTTCGATGGTATATTGAGTACCAAAAAAAGAAAGGGATCAAATGAAAACAAACGAAACAGTTCCTTAAACTCAAGAGTTATTTTCCCTAAAAACTTGAAGTTAGTGGGTTTCGAATATTATACATTAAAACCACCCAAATACAAAATCATATATATTAATAGGAAAATGTTGTATGATAATGGGCTGTAAAAACACAAAAAAAAAAATTTAAAAAGCAAAAAAAAAAAAAAAAAAAAGTGTAGGATGGTTCCTCTAAGAAAAAGAGTCAGAGTGATTATTTTTTGTAACTTGAAAGATTTGTGAATAAAAGAAAAAATATAGGGGTCATTTATGTAAATTTAGATTAACTCGTTCAACAAATTCAAAATAACGAGGCGGACCAGATTGAAACGGTCAGGTTTACCAAATAAATGGTTGAACCATTGACCTAAAATTGACCATTTGGCCCAATGGTCGAATCTATTTATGAATCAATAATGCAGTTTATGTTTATTTTTTGATATATTTGGATCAATTTTAGAATTTCGCATTTGATAAATCTCAAACCTACGAAGTAGTAATATTAAAAAAAATCATTAAAACAAATATAAAATGTTCACAGATTCATGCCAAAAAGTTATGTAATCTATTTTAATGAGAAAATTATAATTTTAAAACTAATGATCATTATATATGAAAGTTTGTTATTATGAGATACTTTATAATAAAATCCTAAAATAAGGATGATTTGATGGTTCAACTGAATGATCCATGACTTGTTCACGAAGAACATGACAATGAGTGAACTAAAATATCAAGTTTTAGACACATTGAGCTTAACTTAACCATGACCCTTACAAAACATTTGTTCAAGAAAAAAAAAAATGCATCTTAATGAATCAAGATAGTAAAAGCCTTTGATGAACATTAACTTATGGTCACAATTATATATATATATATATATATATATATATATATATATATATATATATATATATATATATATATATATATAATTTGAACAAAAGTAAATAATGCAACTAAATTAATCATATAAATATAGATACGTAACTAATTAATATAAATTGTCAATTATAATTTATATGTTTTACAAATCTTGTAAATTTATATAGATATTTAATTTCCATATATAAGGCTACGAATTTGTATGTGTTAATGTATTGAGAATGAAATAATCAAGTATTAAATATGTATATGTTATAGAGATCTAAACCTAAAGTCAATCATTCCTTCTACTTCATTTGGGCTTTTTCTTCTCGATCCTCCCTTCCCTCTTGTTCAAAGATGACATGAGGACAAAAATATGATATGGCCAAACATTTTGTACCAATTATGTGAAATCTCAAGCAAGTTTAGATGATGTTTTATCATGTGAAAACATTTAACTTATTCCATTAAGTCCTCATCAAAGATCATAAGTTTATAGTATTCTTCAAACTTGAATGGAAATTTTACGAGCTTAAATTGGCGTATAACATAATAAAATCAATATTATTTTTCTAAAATCATTTAATGTCCAAACGAATGCTTCTAAGTGCATAATATCATGCCCAAACACCTTCTAAAATTTTATAGGCTCTTAATGTAACTATGGAATTACCAATTCAATTTATAGTTCCTAAAATTCCCTTATGAATTCATGAGATCACCTATGAATCAAGTAATTCTTCATGTTTAGCATCTAATTCATCACTCAGTATCAATTAAGTATTTGTGAACATCTTCTACTCCTATTGGTCAAATAATTACGTAAAATCCATCATTCAACTATAAATTCCATTCTCACTACATTCAAGTTTTAAACTCTCATATCTAATGTGTTAACAATCCTTATAATCACATTAGGGTCAAGTAATCTTTCATGTTAAACATACAAATTATAATTAATTTATGACTAGAATATCATTTACACACTTAGATGTTTGAATACATATAGAAATTCTGAAACCAACCATATAATCTTTAATTCCAATCCCTTTGTAAATTAATATCAATCATTTGTTGAAAAGCTAGTTTATGAATCATTTTTTATATTATTAAATATAACAATGAAAATGTATAAAAATAAGTTAAATATGCATAAATTAAGTAGATTTGTCTCATACATATCCTATTCATACATATTATCTGACGCTTAAAGCTATTAAAAACTCTTTTAATTTAAATAATAAAAAATTTTACAAAAATTATCATAATTAGGTTCAAATGAGAATAATTATATAATCGAGAACGCGAGAACAAATATGAGCCACTAATCTTAAATCTTGAAGATATAAAAGTTTATTAAAAAACTTATTATTTTTATTAATTTGACAAATAAAAAGCTCCAACCTCCCACCCCCACCCCCACCTACTCTACCAATAGTAAAATTTGGGTTGCTATCCTCTTTCTCTCTATCTCATTTGAACTTGGACCACCATTGAGACCACTAGATCACACTCAGAGTCACTTTACCGCTATCAGAATCATTAGAATAGGTGGGAGTGGGGGATAGAGATGGGACGTGGTGTGGTGTGGTGGTGGAGTGGAAGTGTCGTGGGGTGGAACTTTTGGTGGTGGAGGGGGGATGGGTAAAGTATGATTAATGTTGTATTGTATGTTATGTATAACTCACCAGACTTATAGTTTGACATATATTGTGTCCATGTGTTTACAGGTTGTGGTAGCAAGCTATAGAGTGTGAGGACTTAGAAGTATCAAGGATATCAGACTAGAGTTTTGCTTCATATTTATCCTTGTTTGCTTACTTATGGTTAGGATATAAACTCGTAATGCCCATTAATGTTTTGTGGGAATACTTTCAAACATTTTTAAAACTCTGGTTTTTGGTGACATGCATGTAAACTCTGATATTTTCCTAGAATTTTAATCTTAAATGCTTATGAAAGTTACAGATTGTTACAATAGGTATAAGAGCCATAGTTTGAGAGAATTAGGCTTGACTGTCCCTGCCTAGGCTTAAACTAGGTGAGATAAAGAAAGAACCAGAGTGTTTTGGGGTATTTCCTTGAATGCTTTTATTAATTTTAATTGTTAGATTCCATGAACAATCATATTCATGTTGGTGGTTTATGTTTACAAAATGGTTCGTACTAAAAGCCCAGTAGATTTGTAACATCCAGAAAATCAGAGTAAATTTAAATTTTTTAAAAACATCTCAATAACCATAAATGTTTACAAAACCATTGTTTCAAAAGTGTTATTTAATAATCAGAGTGTCGCCAAAATCCAGATTCATTAAACCAGAAGGATGTGCACGATCATGCATTTGCTTTCCCGATCATCTGAAGTACCTAAAACATAAAACTGAAACTGTAAGCACGAAGCTTAACGAGTTCCCCCAAAGTTTCACATAACACAACCAAACATATATAAAAAATGCATGTTGGGTCCACAACCTCCTGGTTGGCTTACCCTATCCTACAACCTCCTAGTTGGATTACCCTACAAATAACGTATTGGGTCCACAACCTCCTGGTTGGATTACCCTCGCCTACAACCTCCTAGTTAGATTGCCCTACATACTTCATATTGGGTCCACAACCTCCCAGTAGGATTACCCCTGGCCTATAACTTCTCGGTTGGATTGCCATACATACTCTATATTGGGTCCACGACCTCGCGGTTAGATTACCCCTGACCTACAACCTCCTGGTTGGATTGTCCCAGTTTTGTTGACTGGTAACACAATGCAGTACAGTCTCAACCAAACCACACCATGTCAACATATGCATTAGATAAACATATAACCAGTCAGAAGATAAACAAGCAGATCAACATATCACTACCATATAACATTATCCTATATACCAGGATACAGATGCCTGACCTGCAGGAAGTGAGACGTAGCTTGGTACGTGGAGAGATGCCAGACCTGCATGAATGTCAAGGCAGAGCACCAGAGGCCTCACGGCAAGATGTAGCCACTAGACATCCCTGTATGGAAATGGGAGGACATTACTATGAATTTTATCACTAAGCTTCCTAGGACCGCATGTGGGGTCGATTCGATATGGGTCATCATGGATCAGTTGACCAAGAGCGCCTACTTCATACCGATCCAGGAGAGCATCTCGGCCGAGAAGCTGTCCGAGATTTATGTGCGATAGGTAGTGGCACATCATGGAGTGCCTGTCTTGGTGGTGGCAGACAGAGATGTCCATTTTAATTCCATATATTGGAAGTTTTTTCACGATGCGATGGGTACTCATCTCCATTTCAGCACTGCTTTCCACCCCCAGACGAATGGGCTCCGTGCATGTGTTTTGGATTTCGGTGGCAGTTGGGATACGTATATTCCATTAGCAAAATTTTCCTATAACAACAGTTACCATGCCAGTATAGACGACCTCCCTTCGAGATGCTCTATGGGAGGAAGTGTAGGACCCCAATTTGTTGGGGTGAGGCTGGTCAAAGGGTCATAGGGAGTACGGAGGTAGTACTCAAGACCACAAAGCAGATCCAACAGGTCTGGAGCAGGCTCCAAGCTACCCAGAGTCGACAGAAGAGTTACGCCGATAAGGGGCGTTCAGACTTGGAGTTCCGGGAGGGTGACATGGCCCTCCTGAAGGTGTCACCCTGGAAGAGTGTCATACGATTCCGGAAACGAGGCAAGCTGGGACCCACGTATATTAGCCCCTTTAGAGTCGTAGCCCGGGTGGTCAAGGTAGCTTACACACTGGATCTTTCCGCCGAGCTCAGCCATATCCACAACACTATCCATGTTTCCCAGCTATGGAAGTGCTTAGTGGATGATATGGCGGTTGTACCATTAGAGGATATAGACCGGTGGCGATTCTGGATCACAAGACGAAGGAGTTGAGCAACAAGAGGGTTGAGCTAGTGAAGATGTCGTGACAACACCGTAAGGGCTTAGAGTAGACTTGGGAGCCCGAGGAAGAGATGAGGGAGCACTACCTAGAGTTGTTTTCAGGCATAGCTGACTTCGAGGAAGAAGTCTAAAACAAGTGGATGAGAATTATAACGTCCCATTCCTGGTACGCATTTAATTTATTTAAGTATTTATTTTGTAAGAGCTACTCGAAGAGTTGGTAGCCCTAACTCGTCGAGTAGAAGACAGTTTATGCACGACGTTTAAGTGAGCTACTCGACCAGTCGGGGTCTTGACTTGGTGAGTAGGACAGGATGGATGAAACCCTAATCTTTATGGCTTGCACCCTATTTAAGCATCATATCTGGCCTCCACCCTAACCTCTATCACCTCCAAAACCCTAATCTCGAAACCCTAATCCACCTTGAGTGATCTTGAGCTATTTCTTGCCATTTTGAGTGTTATTTGTGTCTTTTGAAGCTTGTAGAAGAAGGAGAAGATAGAAGACCCAAGGGGGAAGAAGTAGATCCAGGAACTATACTCCATTTGCTACACTTTATGGTAATCAAGTCTCTAACTATACTCCGAGAAGCTGTCAAGTGACTTATATCTTAGATTTGGGGTCTAGGAACGGTTCCATGGCATAAAGGTGTAAACATTATGACCATGGAAGCCCCATGCAAGATTGTATGCAAGAACATGGCCTTTTTAGCCCCAAAAGACCATGCATGGAAGGAAAGCTCGGGACTTTACGTGTCCAACAGATGTTATCAGCCTAGATCTAGTATATTGTGGCTTATTTTAGGGAGTTATGGCTATTAGATAAAAATTTATGTCTTAAAGAAGTTAGGTTTTGGGTTAAACCCATTAAGAAGGACTAAAGACCGGTAAAGTTGGAAACTTTACCCTTAAGAGTGTATTCCCAGTATGTAGATGAAGTTTGGAGCATAGATATGAAAGTTAGGAGCTTAATCTTTTAGGATGGCTCATTCAGACAGGGGAACTCGGCGAGTCCAGGGAAGAACTCGACGAGTTGAAGCGGGCTGTCCCAATTATTATGACAGAAAGAACTCGACGAGTCTGTAAAGGCACTCGATGAGTTGACTCAGTTGACCACGAGTTTAAGAATTACAGAGACTTGCCGAGTTGGGAGATAACTCGACGAGTTGGGTTGACTGGGAGTTGACCTTGACTTTGACTTTTCCCAAGACGTTGACTTTGACCAGGGGTAAAATGGGAATTTTACCCTAGAGAGGATTATCATATTTTGATTAAGTGTTATTATGGAATTGATAGCCGGAGAGTGCGCCGAAGCAGCAGATAGGGAATCCTCACTCGAGTTTTTACCAGTCAGATTTGCGAGGTGAGTTTCCTTTCAGTAGGGACGGGTCACAGGCACCAAGGCCGACCCATATATGTGATATATTAGTAGCCGAGTCGGGGCAGTGCCCAAATCTCGTAGCAGTCTAGTGTGGGTGGGCCCCAAATTTTATAGTATTAATTAAGTATAGATATGTGATTTTTTGGTAGATATACTTGTTGACTGTATGATACTTGTATGCATATTAGTCGCGGAGTGTGGGCGGGGCCCGAATCTTCCAGACAACGGAGTGTGGATGGGGCCCGAATCTCTCTGAGAGTGGGCGGGGCGTATATCACCTAGTTGCATGATATTTGTATGGTATGTGGTAGTTTGGGGGACTCACTAAGCTTCGTGCTTAAAGTTTTCAGTTTTGGTTTCAGGTACTTCCACTAGCAAAGGGAAGGGCTTGGGATGATCGCATGGCACACACCACAGCTCCATCATGGGATTGTTTTAGACTCTGATATTTTCTCATATGATTCCGATACAGTATTTGACATGATGTTTTGAGATACATGATTCTTGATTTTCTCTATGATGATGGATGAGTTATGGTTTTTGATAATGATTAAAAATGAATCTTTTGGACTGTATTTTTGGGATGTTACAGATATGAAGAATTTTATATAAATTACGTGCTATGTGTGCATATTATCTATTTATCTTGAGATCTATGCTGAATGAAAGACTTAAACCTTTTTCTTCAGAACTGAATTGTATATGTATTTTGTCACACCCCAAAACCGAGAACAGCGGAAACGTTCTGGGGCGAAGGACGTCATGTAAAGTATCACAACACAGTATAATAGTAAACAAGTAAACAACATCATCCATTGCATTAAATATATAGTTTTAATACAAGTGTGTTCTGTAGTATATAAGACACCAAAATATGAATCAAAATATAAGAGGAGTCTTGAATGCGCTCCATCTTCTCAAAAGCTGGCATCGGTACCTGTCTACTGATAACCTAAGAATACAAGTTATTTTGAAAGAGTTTATCAGCATTAAAGTTGGTGAGTTCATAAGTATTTAGTGTCTATGTTTGTATCAAAATTTTTGAACCGTTGTTTGAAGTACGATTTTGTAAACGTCTGTAGAAAAAGTATGCGAATGTTTGTAAAAGTTTGTAACTCCTAGAAAATCCTGTATTTTCTACTAAAAGTAGCCTTCTACCAAGGCACAACTGTTTTGTATGTTCGTTTCTTGTCAAAGTGTGTATTTTTCCCAAGTGTAACTATCATTATCAAAATATAGTTTGTACATTAATGTTTAAGTGAAATGATCACCAAATAAATGTATAGGGTAAATTAATGTAGTACTGTAGTGTTGTATTATAGGAACTACTGTTGTACTAACTACCTTAAACCAGACTTATATCAAGGTATTATATGATTAATTGTGATTAATGTAGTACTGTAGTGTTGTATTATAGGAACTACTGTTGTACTAACTACCTGCAGGTCTGGCTGTAGCTAGCAACAAGGTGTAGGATAGTCAATCCAGTATAGATCTATACGCAAACTCACGCTCTCCCTCCAGGAGATTCTAGTTACAACTCGGGCCATGACAATGAATGCATGCTCCGATACAGTGGATCACATTTATGTTATCGTATACTTGTATATGTTCTCATTATAGTATTGTTGTATATGCTCTCATCCTAGTATAGTTGTATATGTTCTCATCATAGTATAGTTGTATATATTCTCATCATAGTATAGTTGTATATGTTCTCATAGTAATAAGTAATGACTCATGAATGAACTGACTCTTGTATGCTTCATTGAACTAGAAGTAGTAAGTAGTATAACTCTAAACTATACCTATTATAGTTTATTAGTAAACTTGTTTGAATGATTGAATGTACTGAATTACGATAAAAGTCTTTATATCTATATATATATATATATATATATATATATATATATATATATATATATATATATATATATATATATATATATATATATATATATATATAACTAAGGGTTCAACGACACTTGGCCAAACAACCGGGTACTTTAAGACCACAACCAAACAAGGACAGGAAGTAAAGTGGGTTATCTCTCCTAAGTCCTTCAAACCTTATTTATATAACTATATATGTAATAGACATGGTTTTAACAATATATAAGTTTGAAAACTCAAAAAGAAAGGTTTAGTGTACAAAAGTGAATTTGATAAAGAGTTTGATATGTAAAATAGTTTGATAAACAGTTTGAAGTCATTTGTTTGGTAAAACTGTTTAAAGTATGAAAATACATTTGTATGTTAGTTATTAATAACATGTGATTGATCTAATAACTAACATGATTCAACTTGTATCCCCCCACATAAAGCATTTAAAAACATTTCAAAGGTTAATTAAGGGGTATGAACTCACCTGTAGTGAGTGGTTTGTTCGGAAGTGTCGGACAAGGTGCTAGGTGTCAAGTGAGGACTTGAACACACACAATGGTCCTAGTTATCATATAATAAACATATATGTATCAAATTAGTCAATTAACAAATAATTAATCAAGTTAAGACACCCCATGTCATGGAAACACTTTAATTCAAGTGCTATAGGTCCCAAAGGGTTACATCTAAGGGTTATATGGCATGACATTGGAGTTTATGGCCCAAGGACCACTCCTTATGGAGTTTAAGGCCCATGACCATTTCCCCATGATTTTATGGCCATAAAATCATGCTACTAAGTTCCATATTGTGTTTTAAGGTCTTATAAGTCATGATTGTACATCCAATGATCAAGTCCAAGCCTTAGGAAAGCATTAGGGGCACATTAAGACCACCTTTTGGAGTTTACGGACAAAGGACCATATTCTTATGTGTTCACGGTCGTAAAATATCTTAAGTACAAGTTTTGATTATTGTTTAAGGTCTTAAACACTTCTAGGAAGGATCAAGGTTGGCATCCAAGGCTTAGGAAGGGACTACGGTCCATTTTACCACCTTAAGAGGGGTTTACGGCCCAAGAACATCCTTGGCCGTAAAATCCTTTGTTCTTATGATATTTGATGATTTTCAAGTGTTATCAATTTCATATTAAGCACACAAGAAGTTATGACAAGTGTACTTACAAGATAGAAGCTTGATTTGGTGTTTAAGGTCCAAGAACACTAGTGTGTGTTCTTGGTGTTTTGAAGAGCACTTGAAGATCTAGCTAAAAATAAAATATGAATGGATGAAATGACGTATAACAACTAGATGTTAGGTTATAACAACAAATCAAGTCGAGAAACACTTATGTTTTCGGAAGATCGGGTGAAGAACGAGATGATAGTTGAGAGATAATAGAGGGTGTTCTTGAGAATGGAAGTTAGAAATGAAGAGTTTGGGGACCAAACTCATGCCTAAGGCATGAGTTCACGGCCATGGGAGAGTATACGACCCAAACTCCAAAATTTTGGCTGTGAACTCTTTGTTAGGGTGCAATGTGTGGGTTTGCTACTTCAAGACCCGAGACGGTACTTCCTTTCCTTCGTTCGTTTAAGGAATAAACACTAAAAACACCCAAACGGACTTTTAAATTGGCTAACAATTATTAGAAATGTAATTGACTTTTAATTAAAGTGATTGACTTTAGAGTTTTTCCGAATGTAAATTTCGAGTTGTCACATATTTTCTTTTCAGATCTAAACTTTTTCCCTTCAAATATGAACTGTATATGTATTTTCTTTTTAGATCTAGAACTTTTCTTCAAGATCTGAACTGTATATGTATCTTCTTTTCAGATCTAAACTTTTTTTCTTCAGATCTAAACTGTATAGGTATTTTTTTTCAAATCTAAACCTTTTTCTTCAGATCTGAACTATATATGTATTTTATATCTACAAATATGTTGGGTAAAACATGGGTAGATGAAATAGTTGGTCTGTGATGAAAGATGAGTTGGATGATGAGATGAAAGGTGATATAGATCATGAGATGAGGATGAGAGGTGAAAAATGAGAGAAACCTTTACCCAAGCGGTGTCCTTGTCATCTAGCAGAGTATGCATGACAACCACGAATTTTCTAGATGGTCCGGAGGAACGCTAGCAGGATCGCAACCTGTTGGTGTTGTGAACAATATGTTCACCCGATGTACTCTAAAAGCACACTGACATGTATTGCGGATGGACTCCCAAAAATAATATTGTTGATAAATGAGATAAACCTTGGCAACTATGGACTTAGCACCTGTTGGATGAACCCTGGAAACTATGGACTTAGTGCCTGTTATATAAATACCGATAACGATGGACTTCGGGCTATTCCTTAGGACAATCCATAGGAATAAATAAGGAGGAATAGATGATTCATAGAGAAGATACTTAAGAATAAAGAAGATAATTGGGATGGGTAAATATGTTATTTGTTTGATGATGAAACACAATAACTATATTATTGTGGATTGAAAACCCTATGTACTCACTAGGTTTCCCAAACTAACCCACTTAGTTTATTTGTACCACAAGTGTCGATATGAAGCAGCATTACATCGAGAGACTAAGGAGATGTAGATCACTAGTGTAAATAATTGTAAGTTCTGTTTATGATCATGTTTCTGTATTGATGATGACATCCCAAAGTTTTAATATGAATAAAAATACATTTCTTCAGAAATGCTTTGATAACATATTTTTCATGTTTTTCTGGGAACAAATTCCACAACATTTTTCTTTTAAAAAGTGACTATGATTTGAAAATAAAGCATAAATAAATCGGTCTTTTCTGTCCATGAAAATGGGGATGTCACACAGTACCCCTGACTCGATTGAGGAAGAAGACTGCCGTTTTCCACTAGGGGCCTGAGCAGTAGGCAACATTCGAGACTTTGAGGTAGAGGTTATGCGAGGTGCTGATTTTGACTTTGCTTAAGGTTTTCGAGGATTTTGTAGTGTATTGTGATGCATCTATTTCAGGATTAGGCACGGTCTTGATACAGAGGGGGCATGTCATTGCGTACCTCGAGGCAGTTGAAGCCTCACGGGGAGAATTATCCGACGCGTGATTTAGAGTTGGGGGCAGTGGTTTTCTCCCTCAAGATTTGGTGACACAACATCTATGGCTTCCATTATACCATTTACACGGATCACAAGATTCTGAGGTAGCTGATGGATCAGCCAAATATGAACATGAGGCAGCATCGGTGGTTGGATGTGGTAAAGGACTATGATTATGAGATCCTTTACCACCCTGGGAAGGCCAATGTCATGGTCGATGTGCTTAGCTGCAAGGCAGCCACGACCCTGATCAGAGATATCTTTCTGAGGATGACGATGGTGAGTCCGCTTTTGGAGCGGATTTGGGAGGCTCAGTAGGAGGATATGAAGGAAGAGCACATGAAGAGTAAGCTTATCGTGCATTAGATTTACTCCTTCGATTATGATAGATGCGGGCTATTGACACTTCATCATAGTGTGTGGGTTCTGTACTCAGGCGGTGTACGCCAAATCTTGATGGAGGAGGCACACAAAACCAAATTTTCCATCCATCAGAGATCTTCGTCCTAATTACTGGTGGCCTTGCATGAAGCAGGATGTAGCCAGGTACATCGAGAGGTGATTGACCTGCAGAAAGGTCAAGGCCGAGCACCAGAGACCTCACGACAAGATACGGATGTTGGACATCCTTGTGTGGAAATAGGAGTATATTACCATGGATTTCATCACTAAGTTGCCCAAGATAGTGCGAGGATTTGATGCGATACGGTTCATCGTGGATCGATTGACCAAGAGTGCCCATTTTATACCAATCCAAGAGAGTATTTCTGTCGAGAAGCTGGTAAACACCTATATCAGGGAGGTTGTGGCTCGGCATAGGGTGCCGGTTTTGGTGATTTCTGACAGGGATGTGCGGTTCACTTCCAGATTCTGGAAGAAGTTTCATGACGAGTTGGGTACTCGTCTGCATTTCAGCACGACCTTCTACCCGCAGACGGATGGTCAGAGCGAACGGACCATTCAGACATTAAAGGATATGCTGCAGGCGTTCGTTTTAGACTTTGATGGTAGCTGGGATGCCTACCTTCCATTGGCAGAGTTTTCTTATAATAATAGCTATGAAAGCCAGTATCGAACAACCTCCCTTTGAGATATTGTATGGGAGGAAGTGCAGAACCCCGATATCTTGGCGTGAGGTTAGTCAGCAAGTCAAGGGGAGCACCAAGGTGGTGCTCAAGATGACTAAGATGATCCACCAGGTCAGGAGTAGACTCCAGATAGCTCAGAGATGGTAGAAGAGCTACACCGATCATATTTAGAGTTTCAAGTCAGGGATATGGTTCTCCTGAAGGTGTCACCTTGGAAAGGTGTCATTCACTTTAGGAAGTCGGGCAAGTTGGGCCCCAGGTATATCGGACCCTTCAAGTTTTTAGCTTGGGTGGGCAGGGCGGCGTATCGATTGGATTTTCCAAAGGAGCTCAGGAAGATCCACAACACTTTTCATGATAGGAAGACAAAATATCTGAGGAACAAGAGGGTAGAGTGGGTGAATGTGCAGTGGCAACACCATAAGGGCTCTGAATGGGCATGGGAGCCAGAGGACGAGATAAGGGAGCACTACCAGGAGTTATTTCCTGCAGCAGTAGACTTCGAGGATGAAGTCGAATTCAAGTGAGGGAGACTTGTAATTCCCATGATTTGTTAGGTAATTATGATGCTACTTATCCAAGTTTTATTATGCATATATTGGATTTTGAGGGTTGGGCATACCCATGTGTACGCTGAGCATAGGCTGATCAGATGCAAATTGCACCCTATTTAAGCTTCTTATAACCCTCCAAACCCTTATCCTCTCAGCCTCCAGTGTAGCCAAAGTGTCCAAATTGAACCCTAACTCCCTTGCATGTATCTTGAGCTTACTTTGAGCTTTTTGGTATTATTTTGGTGGTTTTGAAGAAGGAGCTTGAAGAAGAAGCAAGAGCTTGGAGAGGGCTTGTAGATCCAGAAGTTTGGCATCATTTCTGACCCATTTGAGGTATAAAGCTTTAAACTTAGTCATTACATGCTTAGATTTAGCTTTAGGGTGTTTTATGTCACTTTTTTGACCCATGCTTGAGGTCCTTTGAGTTTTAGAAGATCCTGTCCGAATGAGCTATCCTTTTTGGCTCTTGGAGGTCTTTAGAACCATAAAAATTAGATCTTGTTGGTTTAGCCTCAACCAGGGAAGTTTTAGATGGCTACTAAGTGAACTTATGGACTTAATGTGTGTATTAATCCCCACCCATGCATGCAAAAGCATAAAGTCATAATTTTATGGTTTGGGACGTTGTTAGTGTTGGGTTATTAGCAAAAAATCAATACTGTGGTGCACATGCAAACCCTAAAGCTTTGGATTTAGGTTTTTCTAATTGTACATGCAATAATCATCCAAAGCTTATAAACCCTAATACTAGCATACAGAAATCAAAATCAACATCTAATAAACAAGTTAGAATGTTACCTTTGATTGTAGCTTGATAATCTTGAGCTTTTGAAAACCTAGCACCTCAAATGCGATGCCTCTAACAGATCACAAACACCAAAGCAATCTGAGAATATTAGAGAGGGAGGAGGCTATTTTCAGCTCTTAGGAATCCTTCTAGGGTTGTGGTAGCTGGAAATTAGATGCTTAAGGGTTATATATATATATATATATATATATATATATATATATATATATATATATATATATATATATGTGTGTGTGTGTGTGTGTGTGTGTGTGTATGTGTGAGGGACTTGGGTTTTAGTCAAATATGGAATCTGGTTGATTAAGCCCTAAGCAGCCTATAGGAACATTCCCGATCCCTAGCCTTGGACAAATTCTTATGGTCTATCCATAAGATTTTGTCCACCCCTATCGTTAGGGATCCTCAGCCCATTTTGCAACTATCTCATAATTATAACTTTAGTCCCCTTAATTCAATTAACCTCTTTTGACCACAAAATTAATTCTAAATTAATTCTTGACCAATGTTAATTAAATAATATGATTTCTCTTTTAATATATTATTCATATAATATATTAATAAACCATAATAAGCTCTTTCTCGATTATTCATCCAATCAAGTTGCTTTGGTGAAGACAACCTAAAAGGACCATGCTACAACCGGGTCAAGTACATACCAAATACAGTTATGGCTTGGACATCTAATCCAACAGTCTCCCACTTGGATAAGTCTAATAACATGACTTCAAAATCCGATTAGCAATCATAGCTCTCAAAATTCGTTGTCGAACTCTAACACGTCCTTTAGATAAGGGATCGTATAGTCCTCCATTCTCAAGATATCGTGTGAAAAATTACATGGAACATAGTCTTACTTATTGTCCAGCAGTTTGTTTCTCGATCTCTGATTGTCTGACATAGAACTTAATTGAACACATCAATTCAGTCCTGACCAGGCCCATCACATAAGTTAAACCAAATCATCGAGGGGCCCAAGATATCACTTTTAACCTCATATGATAAAAGGAACATATAAACTTCGAATTATATGATTGTACTATTTACTCATCAAATCGTGCACAACAATGTGTTTTATAAAATCAAGTTACTGATGTGCTTACGTATTATCAATGCACAACCAACTCGTAAACAACAACTCATATATCTAGGTTTAAAGACTATATGATATTATCATCTCACAATCACTCGTGATTAAATTCCATGAAGTGATTCATGTGAGCGTGTGTTTAATCCAATACTCAAATCTTATTTCAAGAGCACTCATGAAAGTTGCAGCAAACCTTTGCTATGTCTAAACGCTTAGACAATCTACAAGCCAATTCATGACAATATTCTTTCATACTTACTTCCAACGTATGATTGATTGTGGATAGTTTAAATAACCTTATTATTTAGGAAGTCAAAACATGTAAAGTGAAACAATGTTAAATAATTAACACAAGATAGTAAATTTACTTATAAATAATACTCCTTTATTTATTTATCAAATATTAATTACAATTTATCTATTACAAGTTTCTAAAAGCTATCTAATCCCTAAAACTAATATGATCCTACAGCCCAATGCTCCTAGCGTGTTGAAAGTGCTTAACCCTACTCAATCCCTTCGTAAGGGGATCTGATTGGTTCCCTTATGACGATATCCTCTTTACTACAAGGAGTCCCTCTTCTACCTGATGTCTAATGAAATGATATTTTCTATCGATATGTCTGGATATTCCATGATCCCTCGGTTCCTTCGTTAAGGCAGCCACACCTTCGTTATCGCAGAAAATCTCCATAGGCTCCTTTATGACCGGTACAACTCCAAGGTATCCGATGAAGTTCTTTAGCCATATTGCCTCCTGTGACGCGTCACTTGCTTCTATATACTCTGATTCGCACATTAAATCAGCTATGGTCTCCCACTTGAAACTTTTCCAAGTCACTGCTCCTCCATTCAGGGTAAAGACCCAACCCGATTGAGAGCGGAAATTATCTTGGTCGGTCTGAAAACTGGCTTCACTATACCCTCGGACTTTCAAATCATCACTCCCACCGAGGATAAGGAACCATTCCATAGTCCTTCGTAGGTACTTGAGAATGTTCTTTACTGCGGTCCAGTGTGCTCTATCAGGGTTCCCTTGATATCTGTTGACCATGCTCAAAGCGAAGGCCACATTAGGGCGAGTACACATCATAGCATACATGATCGAGGCAACAGCAAAAGCATAAGTTACTCAGCTCATCTCTGCTATCTCAGTTTCGGTACTCATACTTTGAGTCTTACTCAACTTGGTATTAGTTTGGATTGGTAACTCCCATTTCGTGTAATTCTCCATGCTGAAATGTTTCAACACTTTATCCAAGTAAGTACTTTGACTAAGTCCTATTAGTCTTTTACTCCTATTTCTCAATATCCTTATCCCAAGAATATAATCGGCTTCTCCAAGGTCCTTCATACCAAAGCACTTCCAAAGCTAGGACTTAACATCTTGCAGGGTTGGGATGTCGTTTACTATGAGTAGTATGTCATCCACATATAATACGAGAAATCTAACTATACTCCCACTAGCTTTGACATATACATAGGACTCATCTTCGCTTCTCGAAAGCCAAACTCTTTGAATTTCTCATCGAAACAAAGATTCCATCTGTCAGATGCTTGTTTCAATTCATAAATGGATTTCTCAAGCTTACACACTCTATTAGGGTGCTCTGCATTGATAAAAACCTCTGGATGACTCATGTAAACATCTTCAGCCAACTTCCCATTAAGGAAATCGGTTTTGACATCCATCTACCATATTTCTTAATCATGAAACGCAGCTATGGCTAGCATGACCCTTATAGATTTAATCTTCGCTACTGGCTAGAAGGTCTCATCATAGTCAACACCGGGAGTTTGAGTAAATCCATTCACAACCAATCGTGCCTTATACATGTGTACTTTCCCATCCATGTTGATCTTCTTCTTGAAGATCCATTTGCACCCGACCGTCTTACGACTCGGTACATTGTCAACCAAGTTCCAAACTTGATTGTCATACATGGACTGAATCTCGTTGTCCATAGCCTTTTTCCATTTTGCAGACTCCCGGCCTGTCATGGCTTCCTTGTAGTTGTTAGGTTCATCCAAATTTATTAGTGTACTATCATTAACAAACGTATCACCCTCAGCAGTTATATGGAAACCATATAATACGGGTGGAAAACTAACTTTGCTGGAACATCTAAGAGGTAAGGACTCGTCAATCGGTTAAACATGAGTTTCCACCTCAGGTTGAGCGCAAGTGTTAGAGGTTCCTTCATCGCTCGATTCTTGAAGCTCTTCAAAAGCTATTTGCCTCTCACTGTTCTCTTGGCATATGGGTTCTCACTCTAGGAAAACCTCTATCCTTGGAACGAAGACAACATTGTCACTCAGTCTATAGAAGAGATATCCAAAGGACTTATATGGATAGCTGATGAAAATACACCTCTCACTACGAGGCTCACGCTTTTTGTGAGTCTCTCGTCTCATGAAAGCCTCGCAACCCTAAATATTGATATGTGTTAACGAGGGAGCTTTCCCTGTCCACATCTCGTGAGATGTTTTGGCAACCTTCTTAGTTGGGACTAGATTAAGGATATGGGCGGCAATATCTAAGGCATATCCCCAGAATGAGATAGGTAACGAAGCTCGAATCATCATGGAACGAACCATGTCCAACAAGGTTCGATTGCGCCTCTCAGCCACACCATTCGATTGCGGTGTCCTAGGTGGCATCAATTGTGAAACAATTCCACATTCCTTGAGGTAGTCTTGGAACTCGATACTAAGATACTCACCACCTCGATCGGATTGGAGCATCTTTATCTTCCTGCCCACCTGATTCTCTACTTCTTGCTTAAATTCTTTGAACTTTTCAAAGGTTTCTAATTTGTGCTTGATTAAGTAGATATACCCATATCTACTATAATCATCGGTAAAAGTCACATAGAAGCGGTTCGCATCCTTTATGGTGAATCTAAAGGGCCCACATACATCGATATGTATGAGATCCAGTAAACCCCCACCCTTTTCACAAGTACCAGTGAAGGGTGACTTGGTCATCTTTCCAAGTAAACAAGACTCGCACGTTTCATCGTCCCTAAGGTCGAATGACTCTAACACTCCATTCTTTTGGAGTTGGTCTATGTGTTTCTTGTAGACATGTCCAAGACGACATTGCCACAATCATGCTTTATCCAAACTATTGGAAGAATCGATACACACCACATCATTTCCTAAGTTGTCAAAAACCATCAAAGTTTCATATATTCCTTTATAAGGCAATGCTTCAAAATAGAAAATATAATTTAAAAAAGCATTAATAGAACCACTTTCATCATTAAACGAAAATCTAAAACCTTGTTTATACAAACCATGAGAACAAATAATGTTTCGTGTCATTTATGACGAATAGCAACAGTTATCCAAATCTAAACCTAACCCACTACTAAGCACTAAAGAGTAAACTCTAATCTTGGTGACAGGCGATGCTTTCCTATTCCCCGTGATGAAGTTTCTCTTACCATGCTCCACATCCCTACTTGTTCTTAGACCCTGCAAATCAGAACAAATGTGAAAACCACATCCTGTATTAAGGAACCAAGACATAGCATGTGATGAGTTATCAGAATAAATAGTATAAATACCTATGAAGGAGGGCTTTATCTTCCCATCCTTGATGTCCTGTAGTTACTTCGGGCAACTTTTTTTTCCAATGCCCTTTATTGTGGCAATAGAAGTAATCTGCATCCTTCAGGTTGGAAGAAGGAGCAGTAGGACCAGCTTTGGTTCCACTAGAAGAGGTACCATCATGGGACTTTCGCTTGTGGTGGATCTTAGAAGGAGCCTTCCTCTTTTTTCCTTTTCCTTGCCCAATAGATAAGACGGGGGAAACGGTGGGAGTAGATGCAAGAGATTTGCCTTTCAGACTACTCTCAACATGGCTTGAAGCTTTCTTAGAGTGACCTACTCCTTGTTCATGTGGTAGGTCATGTGAAACTGGTCGTAGTAAAGAGGTCAGGAGTATAGAATGATATCTATGGCCAGCTCCTCATCGAAGTTGACATTCAACTTCAGCAAGCGGTCCACATACCTTTGCATTTTATGCAAGTGGGTCGTGATGGACTCTCCATCCTTCATTTTGGTAGTGATCATCGCAGCAATGATCTCGTACCTCTCCTGCCTAGCACTTTGATGGTACCTTTCCATCAAATCTTGGTGCATCACGAATGGGTAATAGTCCTCGTAGGACTTTCAGAGTTCATCAGTCATTGTTGTGAGAATGATGCAATGAACCTTTGTAGCATCTCGCTCATGAGTGTCGTACTCAACAATTTCTTCGCGAGTAGCAATGTTGGTATCAATCTCCTTAAGATCCTTATAGAGAACATACTCTTTGTCCTCGTATCAGGTGACCATGCGTATGTTGCGGATCCAATCGTTGAAGTTGGACCCTTCAAATATCACCCTCCCACACAAGTTCATGAGTGAGAATGAGTCGGAAGGGGTTGAGCTAGAAGCGTTGTTTGGAGTAGACATCTGAAAAAGAAAAGAGACAAATTTTAGATTAGATACGAATCCCTAATTTAACACCCAAATGAAAAATTAGGGCTACGATCCAACACAATTATTTACAGTTCAGAAGAGTGATATCGTAATCTAATTTCAAATAATTTGAAGGTAGGTAAATGACGATTTACCAATTTCCACCATGAAAAACAAAAAAGACAATTAAGTTTAAAATAAATCAAAATTCCTAGATTCTTTTAAGATTCATTAAACTTTTCAATTGCATGTTTAAATCTCGATATGCCCTTCAAGTTTGTGACTGGGATACGGAGGATCACAAACAAGGTGTGAATAACCATGCAAATGTACTTGATACTCTCGATGTCATTTACCACCTAATCAATGTGCCGGTTAACTACACACGCTCCATTGATCTATGATAAACATTAAGCTACCCTTTGCCACCTTTGCTAGTCCCAAATTAGTGTGTCGGTTAACCACGCACACTCCACTAACGACTTGGCAAGGTGCAAAGTGTAATTTCATGGAATAACATCATTTTCACATTTTCCTAAAGTAACTAAGATTGGGAATTTATAAAAAAAACATTTAGTTACTTTATAGGTCATTATACTTATCAATGAGGAATTAGTTGCTCTATCCTACCCGTTCGGCTAACGACCCTCCACCAATCAAGGAAGTGGTGAGTGAGAGTGGACACCCATTCAACCACCTTTTTATAGGTAATTTCCTTATACCCCCTTATAGATCGGCTTTGTGAATGAGGCCTACTAATGGTAAGACTAGCCTATATTATACATATATATATATATATATATATATATATATATATATATATAATTAATCTTATAATATTATAATGGTATAAGGGTTAAATTTTAAACTTGTAAATTTCTAGCGTTTAGAATTTAAATATTTTAAAATTAAAACTTTTAATTGAAAATTTAAATCCAAAAACTTGAGGGAAGTTTTGAAACTTTTCAAAACATCTTTCAGATCAAATTTGAAAAATAATTAAGTAATCATATTATTAATCTTTATCACATAAATTGACCTAATCTATTTTCTTGACAAGATAATTCAAATCAAAATACAAATAATTAATCGTTATCAAATAAAACAAGTAATTATCTTATTTATGACAATTATCTTTCAATTGCATTAGGATAATTAATATCATCTTGAAAAAAATCGAATTTTATCAGTCAAAAATGTTTTTGGTAATTATCCCAATTCAATTTCAGTTAAAATCCAAAAAAATCAGCCAACTGGCGACTCGACTTGTCGAGTCATTGACTGGACTCGTCGAGTTCATCAGGTGAATCGATGAGTTCATCATGCAGAGTCACAATTTTTCGACTTTTCAGCTTTGAACAAATTAGCAATGCATCAAATACAATAGAAAAACGACCTAGGCTCTGATACCACTGTTGGGTTATTAGCAAAACATCAATCATATGGCGCACATGAAAACCCTAAAGCTTTGGATCTAGGTTTTTCTAATTGTACATGCTATAATCACCCAAGCTTATAAACCCTATTACTAGCATACAAAAATCGAAATCAACATCTAATAAACAAGTTAGAATGTTACCTTTGATTGTAGCTTGATAACCTTGAGCTTTTGAGAACCTAGCACCTCAAATGTGATGCCTCTAATTGAACACTAACACCAAAGCAATTGGAGAATCTTAGATAGAGAGGGAGGAGGCCATTTCGGCTCTTAGGAATTCTTCTAGGGTTGTGGTAGCCGAAAATTGGATGCCTAAGGGTTCTATATATAGGTGAGGGATAAGGGTTTCAGTCAAATACCTAATATGGTTGCTTAAGCCCTAAGCAGCCCAGATGAACATTCCAGAACCCTAGCCTTGGACGAATTCTTATGGGTTATCCATAAGATTTCATCTACCCCTATCTTTAGGGATCCTCAGCCCATTTTGCAACTATCTCATAATTACAACTTCAGTCCCCTTAATTCAATTAACCTCTTTTGACCACAAAATTAATTCTAAATTAATTCTTGACCAATGTTAATTAAATAATATGATTTCTCTTTTAATATATTATTCATATAATATATTAATAAACCATAATAATCTCTTTCTCCATTATTCATCTAGTTAAGTTGCTTCGGTGAAGGCAACCCAAAAGGATCATGCTACAACCGGGTCAAGTACATACCAAATATAGTTATGACTTAGACACCTAATCCAACAGTTAGGAGCCAAGATCTACATGTTAGATGTTAGGACTTAATGTATTAAGTCAAAAGAAAGAACTTAGGGTGGATGGCAGTAATGTTCGGCGTACCCCCTTGTACGCTGCGCGTATCGGGTCAACTTCCCACCTCTGGTGAAAGTCGGAGTACGTCGGACGTCCCTGTTAAGTACGTTGCATGTATTGTTTGATAATTATTAAGGCTGGCCCAATAGTATTGATATAGCTTAATAATTGTCTTTGTGATAATTATTAAGGTGCTATGTATTGTTTGGTGTTTATGTAAGATATGCATCATTTTATATGGTAGTGGTAGGGATGAAATAGAACCATAATCGGTTGGAATAAGATCGAAGTCTAGGTCGGGCACCCATATATGTCTGATAAGGGTAGGTTGGGCACCCAGATATGCTTGGCAGGGTAGGTTGAGCACCCAGATATGCTCATTAGGGTAGGTTGGGCACCCGTATATGCCTGACAGTATGTTATCTAGTATGTGGTATGGTGGGGGAAAGTCACTAAACTTTATGCTTACCTGTTCAGTTTGTGTTTCAGGTAGCTCCAGCTCGGAGGGGAAAGGGTTGGTTTGAACGCATCTCATCACACCATGATTTCTGCATTTGAGATTTTGGGACTTATACTCTGATGATGACTTTTTATGTGCTGTCTTGATTGTACAACTAAAACTATTTCATGTCCTAATGGTTTTGAAAACATTAATGTTCTTATTATGTTTTGGTAAATTAAAAATAAAAATTGTGGATCATAATTTTGGGATGTTACAGTCATGTCGTGGATGAGTGCTCTTGGAGTAGTCGGTTTGGCCTTGAACCTGCGTGCCTA